>NW_026844365.1:21582947-21864727 GCF_029955315.1 Cylas formicarius
CACGGGTTTTGGTCCCGGGGGGAAAAGACACATCACATAAACTACTTAGAGTTAAAGGCAGCTTTCTTTGGTTTTTTGGTACTAGAGTTTCTGCAGGAGCAATATGACATTGGCGCTTCATATGTCACACTTAATTCGTATCGGTCTGCCATAGCCCAGCTGCTGAGACCCTCTATGGGGGAAGATAGTATGATAAGAATATTTTTTAAGGGCGTGTTTCATTTGCGGCCTAATTTACCCAAATACAAAAGCTCTTGGGATCGGTTAATTGTACTGAATTATCTTAAGACTTTAGATAAAGAAAATATTTCCTTGGAGCAAATTTCTTATAAATTGGCAACGTTATTGGCGCTTGTTTCAGCACAACAAGTGCAGACTCTCTCTCTTATCGAGTTTAAGGATATAAAATCCTCTTCTCAGGGAGTTCAAATATTTATCAGTAAGCGTATTAAGATATCAGGTCCTAATAGGGAACAACCCATCATTTCCTTACCTTTTTATGAAGCCGATAAGGCTATTAGTGTTGCTACCACGCTTTTATCGCTATCCATTTAACACGATCCATTCGAAGTTCGGAATGTAACAGACTCTTAATAACCTTTAAAAAATCGCATCATCGCAAACTATTTCACTATGGATACGTAATGTCTTTTCAAAGGCGGGTATTGACTCTAACAAATATACCTCTCATTCAACAAGATATGCCTCCACTTCATTAGCGGAACGCAAAGGCATATCCGTAGATGTAATCAGGGCAACTGCGGGCTGGTCCCAACAATCAAGACCTTTGCGATTTTTTATAAGCGACCTGTTTGTGATACTTACGCTTATGCAAGGGCCCTATTAGAATAGTCTCAATATAATAATATTTAGATCTCTATATTAAATTAAATTGGTTTGTTTTGGTTGTTACAACCTGTTTGGAAGTTATTTACATAATATGTAAGATTTTGCGATATGTTAGAATTAATGTTTTATGTTTCTATTCTCTTGGGTTACCAAAGTGTTTGCCTTATAATATATTAAACTTTTATATTAACTTCTAAAAAGTTTTATATTCCTTGGGGGCCTACATTTGCACAATTAAGTCAGTACCTTTAAACATCTACGTTGTTCTTATTTACGAAACGAGGACGAAATATAATTACGAAATCAAACGAACTTATTTGTAATGAACTTGTAATTATATGAAGTCCTCGTGATGTAAATAAGACGCTCCCTCCCTGGCTGACGCTCCAATTCCCATCCTTAATTGTAACAACTGCAGAAAGTCTTTAAAAAATGAGCTAACTGCGTTATCGGACCATCGTAAGACCCGACGGATTCGGACGGGTTCGATAGATAGTTTTTTTTCTTTAAAAATTCGTGGTATACGGTATGTTACGGGGGAACTACGTTGTACTTATTTACTTCATATAATTACAATCGAACGTCATTACAGGTAAGTTCGTTTGATTTTGTAATAATTAATGGTACCATCCTCATTTTCATTTAAATTTTCCATCCTTCATGTCAATATAATATTCAAACATTTGTGATCTATAACAAAGCAATTAATATGTTATAACATATCTTTAAAACAAAAATACAAACCAACTTAATTTGATATAGTATACTATCCATTCTTACCAAAAAATAGTGATTTACTGTGAATTTCGCAAATCAATACCAAAATTTAGTTCAAATATAAATTCCTGCTTACATATATACAAAGTCCAAGTCATAAGCCTTCTCATAATAACGTTCTAATTCTATATTACGGATCAATTTTACTTTGTTCAATCTAAATTCCAAGAGCCTTTATTAAACATTTATCAATTTAGTTGTATAGTATATCCCTTAAATGGCAATACAAATTAATTTTTAGTAACTACTACACTACATTTACTATTTTTACAACGAAAATAGTCCAATCAATCAATCAAATCAATACAAGCCTCTAATAAATATAATAAGTCACTTTATGAATACCAATCCCCCCTAAATTTTCAATCCATAGATCTAATCAATGTTCCATCCAATTTGTATCTGTCAAATTTCATAGAACAAAAATAACATACTTGAAAAAATAACAAACGTTATACATAAGTCTTTTTAAAAAATTTCCGAAATAACATTTCCTTAAATTATTTTCCTTTTTTTAAATTTACTTTAAATAACACAATAAACAAAAATAATATTTTTCAATTTATTGCACTTCCCCAAAAACAAAATCATTTGTTTTGGAATTATTCTTACAATCTCTCAAATACGTTTTCACCTAACTTAAAATAAATTGGCACAAATAAATTTGTTATATAACACTTCTTAACCTTACTTCTAAAAAATAATGTCTTGTAAAAAAATACCACCCAATTTTACATGGTCCATGAATAATTTTATTAAAGAATAAATAGAAAATGGCTAATTAAACTTTCGCTGGCAGCGGCGAATTTTATTTAAATTTTAAAAGTTGGCCGTGATATCAAAGCACTCTTCAAAACTGAAATTATCTACATTTATAATAATCGTGTCAAAAAGGTAAGAATTCTTTTTATTATTTATTAAAAAGCAGTGGAAGAAGAGCGTAAAGACGTAGACGAGGAGGAAGAGGAATGGTGAGGGGTGGAAGAAGAATGACAAGAGGCGGACGAGGAAGTGAAAGAGGACCCACAGGAAGATTCATAAAAACTAATAACTTGATAAAAAATACAATTGAAAGTATTAAATAACATAGTAAATAGTTAAAATATTACAATGAATCTTTTAATTATATTATATTTTTACATCATTAGAAATTAATTCATAATTAATCAGTAAGCAATAATGAATTCATCCCTTTTCTGAAAATTATTTCATATCTATGAAATAATTTTAACACAATAATAAAGTAAAAAAAATACAATTTAATAAAACAGAAATTAAAAAGATATTTTAAATACCAAAAACACTTGACTTATTTTATTTATTTTATTTATTTAGCGTATGGCCTTACATTCAATGTATAATACAAGTACAGATCTAAGATCAATCACGAATAATTACACAAATGTAAAATGATAAAAGCTATAATTCAATGTCAAGGTTTGTTATCCATTCCACCGCCGATGCAGATACCTCCATAAAGTCAAGCCAGCTTCCCGTGTATAAGCGTATGAGACACTCGCTATGAATATGCTGGATGGTCTGTCTTGGTGCTCCACAGTCACATTCTGGTGATGCTGTTTTCCCCCATCGGTGTAACGAGTCCGCGCACCTTCCATGTCCGGTGCGTACCCGGTTCAGGGCTGACCAGTGCCTTCGGTTTAGGTCGGTTCCCGTGACGTTGCAATTATAAGTTGCGAACCAGTTTTGAAGAATTTTTCTATATTCGCGTAGAAGGGCCTCATTTCTACGCATTTCTACAGGTAATATGTTGCATAGCACTGGCAGCCAGTATGTAGGTGTAGACTTAATAGTACCGGATATCAGCCTCATTGTGCTATTTAGTTGTCTGTCAACAAGCCTGGAGTGACAGCTATTGATCCACACTGGAGCGCAGTATTCGGCCACGGAGAACGCAAGGGCAAGCGAGGAAGTGCGTAGTGTTGTTGCAATTGCGCCCCAGGTGGTTCCACATAATTTTTGGATTATGTTATTTCGGGTTGCTATCTTCGCTGCGGTATTCTCCAGGTGTTTCCGATAAGTGAGCGTGCGGTCCAAAGTCACTCCCAAATACTTAGGGTGCCTGTTATGATTCAAAGTGGCATCCCCCAACTGCACTTCTATTCGTGCGTTTGCCATTTTATTATTAAGATGAAATGTTGATGTTTCGGCAGGGTTTGGTATTAGTCTCCAATTCTTAAAATATGTATGTAGTCTGGCAAAGTCGTTGTTGAGAATGGTTTCTGCAGCGTCAAGAGATTTGTGCCTAATAGCCAATGCTATGTCGTCCGCGTAGCAGAATTTTTTCCCCTCTGTGGCTGGAAGATCTGATATGTAAAGATTAAACAAAAGGGGAGCCAAGACAGACCCGTGCGGGAGACCATTATTTATTATCTTAGTGTGGCTAATTTTGTCGTCGAGGACCACATTGAAGCACCTATTGCTCAGCATGTTTTGTATTAGACGGGCTGTTGTTTGGCATGGTATGACCCTCAGAAATTTGTAGTTCAGTCCCTCCCTCCAGACCGTACCATAGGCTGACGTCAAGTCCAAGAACACAGCGGCTGTTTTTAGTTTTTGTTGGAAACCCGCTTCTATGTGCGACGTCAATGTCAGCACCTGGTCGCAGCAGCTGCGGCCCGGTCTAAATCCTGTTTGCTCAGGAGGCAGGTATCCCGTAATAGTGCTACCAATTCTGTTATAGAGGAAGTGCTCAAGTAATTTATATGTGCAGCTGAGAAGAGCAACTGGTCTGTAGCTTTTTGGCTGATCAGCAGGTTTTCCTGGTTTCAGCAGGGCTATTATTTTAGATTTTTTGAACTCCTTCGTCAGTTCCTCTGTCTACATAATGTTAGAGAAGAACTGCGCTAGCCATTTTACCGTGTTTTTTCCGGCGTAGCTAAGAAATTCCGGGTGAATGTCGTCAAAACCAGGAGCCTTGCCCAGTTTTACATCTTTAATTGCAGTGGTGACCCATTCGGGGATGTTCTTTTTAATGTTTTCAATTCTTCCTTGATTTTTATTGTATGTGCTTTTTGGCGGGGAGCCCTAGATGTTGTCACGATACTATTAGCTATCTCGTTTGGTGTGATAGACATGTTTTTGCTTGTCTTAGTTGTAGATCCGCCCATTTTGCGCAAAAGACTCCATGCTTTCCGGCTTGAATGAGCGAAGTTCATCTCCTCGACCATCTCCGTCCACTTTTGCCTTCTAGCAGCACCAAATCGTCAGCAATCTCCGGATCACCGCCATTGGCAAAGTCGTCGTAGAGGCTCTGGCAGCGTTCGTTCCACCCTGGTATGTATTCCTTTCTAAAACCTCTGGGGATGTGTTTCTTGGCCACGGCGTTTTTGAATCGGTTGTAATTCTTTGGTAGAGGCGGTATGAATCGAATTATTTTATCTAGCTCGTTGCGATAGTTCCCCCAATTGGCTTTTCGGAAATTCCATCTGGGACGAGGGACTGATTTAATAAGAGGTATGGAAAAACCGACGTTCATCATGCTGGCTATGTGGAAATTTATCGGCAACTCTTCTTTGAACCGGCAGTGGTCTGTTACCGTCAGTGGTCACGAAGCATAAATCCGGACTGTAGTCCCTTTTCCACACAGCTGAGTGGAAAGTACCTTTTTCTTTAGCATCAAACACGAGATGTAGATTATTTTCCTCGGCCCATTCCACCAGTGTTTCTCCACATTCATTACTTCGTGCGTACCGCCACAGCGCATGGTGGCAATTAAAGTCTCCTGCGTATATTGTTGGGTGTTCAAAAATGGGTAAGACTTCATTGAGCCATTCTTTGTTTGGTGGTTTATAAACGTTTTTTATTTTGGTTTCGCCCATTCTTATACTTACCACATGGATATCGTTGTAGGTAGCGGTAGAAAGAATATGGGCATCTTCAATATTGCTCCGAATATATGTGGCGATGCCGTAAGCTTGGTGGTAGGTTGCTCCGACCAGCTCAAAACCAGATATTCTGCACCATTTGCGTAGATCATCCTCTGATGCCGCCTGGGTTTCCTGAAGAAGAACAACATCGGCGTTATTGTCAAGAAGAAATTTTGCGAGATACTCGCATTTGGGTCTGCTAATTCCTTCTATATTCAGTTGGCAGATGCGGACTGAAGGTCCTAGTTTCTTTGTCATGTGGCTCCGAAAGGAGCCTATTGGTTCGTTTTCGGTTTGCATGTGTGAATAGCCAGGAGATCCAATAGATAGTCTGGCAGCCAACTTTGTAGACTATTTGGCCGTGATAGCGATCACGTTGCGCAGGGTGCACCACGTGGAGGCTAGTCTACTTTGCACCCCTGACTTATTTTAATAATTCTTTACAACTTTTACAAATTTAACAATAAATTTTTATTAATTCACAATCTTCATAGTAAACAAATTATTTAATTAAATAACAATACATTGGCTATTATCTTAATCGACCTTGTCTGGTCTTGATATCAACAAGCAATATAACTGTGAATTAATCTGATTCAATAAATTGAATTTGAGCCAAAACAAAAAGCATATAACAAACAAGAAAACTGTGGGGTCCTATGGTGCACGTACTAATTTACGCACTTGCCATTAACCACTTTGTTGCGCTGGTGAAGGACCATTGATGGAATGACTGCTCCAAAAGTGACCTGAACATTTACATACATACGAATGCATACTCATACTGTTTTCTCGAAACGGGTGGCGTGATACGCACAAGTACTGCGCATGCCCATACAGTCGCACCGTTGCGGCAAAATTATAGTTCGAATTTTGAGATCGGACATGCCGCCGCCCTTAAAAGGTATCCTTTCAACAGGAATGAACTCACTAAATCGCACTGTCAGTTTCAATATTAAGAATACAAACTTTTGCGATGGCTCGTTTGTAAGTTCCGTCACTAGTTTTCACAGACACTACACGCGTTTTGCCGTCGCTCCCAGGATGGTTCTGTATTATTCTTGCTAACTTCCAACATGACGGTGAAATGTTATCCTCCTTTAGAAGGATGAGAGACCTTCAAATCTCCATTTGGACCTCTGCTGTAAAGTGTGCAGATATTCCTTGGATCATTTTGCCCAAAATTGTTGAATGATGAATTGCGTGTGTCTATACAGTGACACGTGCGTGCGACTGTTATCGGGTACCGGCGCCTCTGGCAAGGAAATTGAAGAACTTCCGATAAGAAAATGGCCCGGTGTTAAAACGTCGAGGCTTTCCGAATCTTCCGTGTGAGGGGATATAAAGGACGGGAATTCAAATATTTGAACTATCAAAGAATAAAAATTCTCAAATTGGTATTCTTTAACATTCTTTTAAGATGAAATGTAACTTGTCGTTCCGCGGATTCTCAGAGTCCCCCGAAGTGTGGCGAGAGCGGAGGCATAAAATTCCAAGTAATCTTGTAGTTATAGGTACTGTTTAAAAACTGATTAGTTAGTTTTATTTAAAATGCCCCTTAAAATGTTGTCCATTCCAGAAAAGTTACTAGCATTGTCGTTATAAACTTGAGTGCAAAGTACACGTCTACTTACAAATCTTTTAAATGCAATTAAGAACGTGTCAGTTGAAAGTTCTGTCACAAGTTCCATATGCACCGCCTTGGTAGGGATTTTATCAATTTCTTGTTTCTAAATTTGTTATCCCTTATTAAATAAGGACCAGCATAATCGACACCGCAAATTGAGAAAGGTCGCGAAGGTGTAACTCTACTGGTTGGTAAATTGCCCATTTTTTGAAAAATATCGGTCGGTGAAAAATGTAACACATTTTCGGATTTCACTGCGTACGACTCTCCAGAGATAATGGCCAATAATTAAGTCTGATATAGGATAAAACTGTTTGAGCTCCATCGTGAAATGTTAATAAGTGCGCATTTATAATAATCAAAGTTGTAAAGTGATGTTTCGTGGGAATAAGCATAGGATGTTTATTTTCAAATGATAACAATGGATTTTTTAATCGCCCACCTACGCGAACAATTCCGAATTCATCTAAAAATGGATCTAGAGAACTTAACTTAGTCTTTGGAGATATTGGTTTGTGCTTTTTCAGTGATTCGATTTCCAAGTTACAAAATTTCGCTTGAATAATCAAGCGTGTTGCTTCGTCGAGTTCTTTTATGATTAGATCTGTAGTCAGTTTTGAATAACCTAATTTACGACCATTATTGCAAAATCTTAGCATGTAAGCAACGACACGTGTGAGCTTGTTTATAGAAGAAAATCAAGTGATTAAATTATAATAAAATTGATTGCATACTAAAGTAGTGATAATGGTTGTCTTTAGGTCGACTATATTACTTTCATCAATGTTTAATTTATGATTTGACCAGTGCGACGCTGAATTTGAAATTGGAATAGAGTTAATGAAAGATTTGTTTATTAAATCTGGATCTGATAGTTGGTCAGCCATTTATTTTCCAGTGTTTTTTGTACTTTTTATCACATTTAAATTTTTTGAGATTTCCAAAATACTTTTTTGTATTTATTGTTTAAAGAATGTTCTATATATGATCTTTTTCCTCGCAGTGGATCAGTTTGTTAGTAAAATTTCTAAGCTTTCTATAACGGGCCTGATTTTCAGGTGTTTTTTTATTTTTGTACTTAAATTTGGCTTTATTTCTTAATTTTATGAGAAACTTAGTGTTTTCTGTGTTCCAAGGTAAGTGTTTCTTTTTAAAGGTGACTGTTTTTAATGGAGCATAAGCACTCAATAGATTGTTCATATTTTCATTAAAGAAAGATACTTTACGCCAAGGTATAGATTTTAGTCTCTGTACCTAGTTGGCTCCACTCGATCTCTCTGCATACTCAACTCAACATCCGTAAACATTAATTTGTGATCCGAAATTTTGTCATCAATAATGCCCGTCCTAATGACTTTTATCTCTTTTGAAACTAATAGGTGATCTATTAACTTTTTACGGGTACATGTCTCTCTAATCGGCCCATCGATGATATGCTCTAGCTCCAATATATCTAAGAGATCCAGGTATGAACGAACTCCATACTCGCTTATGTCGAATAAATTTAAATTTATATCCCCAAAACAGGTTAAGTTATCAGTTTGTGGAAAAAGATCTGACATATACTTTCCAATTCATCAACAAATATATTTCGACTAAAATTTGGAGGCCTATAGGCATACCCAAAGGTTAAATTTTTTGATTTATTTAGTTTTATTTTTACCCAGAGACATTCATTCACGTCATGATATGAGTCTAAAGTTTCATGTTTTATGATTTTTTTAATATAAATAACTACCCCGCCACGATCGCGACCTACCCTATCCCATCTGTAGAAATAGTAATTTGGAACTTCAACTATATGAGTAAATATATGTGGTTTTAAATTGGTTTCAGTAATCCTCTTCCAGGATAAGGTCCCTAAACTTGTCAAAATGTAAAGGTAAAGAAGCTATATTGAGGTGGGAGACTTTCAAAATGTCAACCATTGTGGTATTTATTATTATAGAGGGAAGCATTGTGGAATTTATTATTATAGAGGGAAACAAAGTTTCTAAACAAGTAGGCAACAAAAAAGAACGAACTACTAGCCGCTTAAAGTAGAATGTATTTAAGCTGTATTAGAACCAATTGTCAGTAAAACAAATACATAGTGATGTAGCTGTATTAAAAATAAACAGGTAAACTACTTTTTAAATTTCTTGCTACGTAGAATTCTGCCTAAATCTCCAAAAAACACGTCGATAATTTCGATCATTTTCTTGCATTTATATACACCTGTACATTTTAGCTATATCGGCCGTAAAAACTACATTGTCTAACTATACAAATCGAGCGTTTTTCCAGCTTCACTTTTCCGTTGGTCGTGGTTCTGCAAGCAACAGCTTCGTAATTTTGTGGAAGTTTTACCCATTTTAGGGATTTGGAACCTGTATGCTGCTTTTAATTTGGTCGTGATGCCCTATCTTAAGTTTTGGGTTTGCTTTACCTTTCCTAAGTAAGGAGATATTCAGCCCGACAACGATTGAAGTCAAATAATTTCTCTTCGTTCAGCCACCAACCATCGAAAACATCGAACCGGTTTCTCGATTAGTCGGATGTAGGCTCCCCAATCCTAACGTCCAAGACGAGTGGAAATTGAGAACCCGTGTAACGGGTTCTTCTATAAAAGTTTTTATATTGCAAGACAAATCAGTAGGAATTCGTAGACCTACGTAACTGACCCGTCGCGGACAGAAACTCTTCTGGACACTCGAGTATTTCTTTTTCCAGAGGTCGTCTCGTCCGAGTTATTAACGACGACCCTCTTACTGACCGCTTACATCAGCAGAGCAGGCTACCAAGCAGGTTTGATCGTCGCGCAAGTTTTCGTCGTGGAAAACAAATTTGATTTTTTAAAAACTTTATTCAAGCGAGATGACAAAAAGCTAGCGATGTGGTTCGCACCGTGGTTTTATACAAACAAATTGCTGATACTTTAGGAAACTAGTAATACAATATGTATGGGAACCTCTATTCGGCGGTTTACAATGTTACAATATATATATATATATATATATATATATATATATATATATATATATATATATATATATATATATATATATATATATATATATATATATATATATATATATATATATATATATATATATATATATATATATACAGATGTACTCATTTTTTAATAGTTTTACACATTCAGAGTCCCATAAATGAGTACATATTTCCACTCAATGCAAGGTATGGTTTAATCGATATATTGACGTAATATTGCAGTTCATGTTCACTATTCACTGGTAGCTGATACAATTGGTAATATTGATAAATTTCTGATTCTACTAGTGGTAGTTCCAAAATAAAAGTTATTATTAGTTCTTTAGAGTAGTTTTTTATTTCTATAATTTTTTCAAAATTTAATATATTTTCGATCGATAACTCGGCGCTAGTTGGTTTTCCTTTAATTCTTTTTTAATGATTTTAATTTCTTCGAATAGTTCGGATGAATTATTGAATTATGTAAAGTATTTAATTTAGCAAAGCTAATTGCGGTTTCGATTTTCCCAAAAATGTTATATATTGAATTATACATAAAGGTAATTTGATTCATTACTACATTTGGACATACTCATAGTTGTTCGTTTGTTCAACAGTTATCTTTTTGATTATTTGATCAATTTGTAATATTTTGTATTTAAGGATGAGTTGGTTATGAGAAATATTGGATATCAAGTTTTTAAATGAGTTGATTGTTTTTTCTAACAGTTTTATTTGATTAATTGAATTAGTTCTTAAATTATTTTGGTTTTCTTGCAGTTGTTTGATTTCTATATCGTATTTTTCCGCGTCAGATTGGTCTTGGTTTCCAGTAATACATTTAATAATAGAACGGACTGGGTTTAATAGGCCTCTTTTATTTCTTTTTATAGATGATGGATTGAGTTGATTAATTTGGTTTTCAATGCGTTTTTCTAATGTTACAAGAGGGACGACTGAATTAGAATATTCGTGAGAATAATTAGTATTATTTTTAATCTGACTAATTAATATTTTTACTTGGTTATAGATTGCATAGAATTCAGCAACAGCTGGGTTTAAATCATAAATTTGTATAAAGGAGAAATGGTTAGAGGTTATTTTTGCGGTACCTAGTTTATAAGGAAGGATTCCTGAATAGTTGTTCAGGTTGTGGATTTTTACTTCGTTTGCTCCGATGTTTGCGAGCCATCTGGAACAATGTTCATTATTTTAGTTTCGTTAACGTGAGTTATTTCTTTTTTATTTGTTTTTGAGTTTTCTATTTCAATTTTATTATTATCTAAGATTTTTGTTAATATGAATGGTCCGGAATTTTTTTTATTTAATTTACCTTTTCGACTTTCGATGCGCTTATACAACGGTTGCGCTAATTTTTAGTTCTACTGGAGTTTTGTTTTTATTAATTTTGTCGATCGTTTAAAAGGGAATCGTTATGTACCTTTTCGTAAAGAAGCTTAGTATTTGTTTAATGGTTATTTACGTATTCACAATATATTTGAGAAGGGATTAAGTTCATAGGGTCACATGTATCAGTGTGTCCTAGTGTTAATTCAAAAGGCGTAAAATTAGTATTTGAGTGTATAGTACTGTTATAGGGCATAAGTGAAATAATATCGGAATTTTTATCTATTTCCTTCAATAGGCGTAAGTGTTCGATGAGGGTTCAGTGAAAGCGTTCGATAGGTGAATTGGATTCGTGGTGACTCGATGTGGTGAAATGGATTTTAATTTTATGTATTTTTAATAAAGAGTCTAGAACGTCATTTTTAAATTCTGTTCCGTTGTCAGAAACAATTTGTTTTGGTAATCCATAGAATGAGAAAAAATCTAATAATAATTGGTATGCAGAAATCACAGTTCCAAAATAGGGCAATGCCTGTCCAAACTTAGAGAATTTATCAATTATAGTTAAGAATTTTTTCCGACGGCAATAAAGGTATCGACTTGTATAATTTCAAATGGTTTTGAAGGTGTTTCAGTTAACATTAAATAATAATAATAATAATAATAATAATAATAATAATAATAATAATAATACATTTATTTTTATAACCATCAAAGTTACATAGAAACAATTACATAACCAAAGTTAAATAAGTGAAATAATGGTCAACAATAGGCCTTGTTAGGGCAGCCATCTAGAAGTTCTAGATACTGTTCAGGCCTCAATTTAACAGCGAAAATATAATAATAAAAAATTTCATACAATTCCATATTGATGATATTCTCCGCGGTAGCTATTTCTTGAGGAAAAAATGAGTAGCAAATTTGAGTGCCATCCGCATAAAAATGACAGTTGCATTGGTGGAGGGCTCCAATGAAGTTAAAAGTAAAAATAGTGAACAAGGGACCAAGAATGCTGACAAAAAGGAACACAGAAACTTTCGAACACCTTCGGAGAAACCAACGTAATGGAGAATGGCCAAGAAAATTGAATGATTTATCATATCAGCCTTACTGAAATCCAACAATATTAAAGCCGTTATCTTTCCATCGTCAGTCAGCTCTAAAATTGTCATCAGTAATGTCCAGCCTCGTACAGTACGTACAGTACTCTCACAACTGTGATTAGGTCTAAAACCAGACTGTTTCTCTGGTAGAATATGATTAAAATTTAAAAAGTTTACCATTTGATCGTTCATAATTCTTTCAAGTACTTTAGGTAGAACAGGCAATATGCTAATTGACCGCAGGTGACTAAATTCGCTTGGATTGTTGTTGAGCGCCATCCTATTCACCTCTTTGCGCAAATTGGACACTTCGCTCTCAACCATCTCTATTTTTGACACAATTTTTTCTTCGAGTTTGGCAAGTAGAGAGCCAATAAGTCGGTCTTGAAAATCGTCACCAAGAATCGTAGCGGTAATTTGATCCGCAACAATCTTCCGAATATCCTCAATATCATTCCTTAACAGTACCATTGTATAGGTTAGGTGTACAGCAACCGCATGGTAAACAAACAGAAATGACAAAGCAACTTCCACCACAGTGCTTCAGAAGAAAGCAACACTGATTTAGTAGCGAAATTAAATTTTTTCAGTATTAATCAAGAAAATTTGAGAACACACAGCACACCGATACCTTCTACTCCAGCGCCATTTATCTATATCATTTATCATTATTTATTAACTTTGTGCATTTGATTAGTTTACAAGTTTGAAAATGTTGGACGATTACTTTTTGTAGAATTGGTCTTAGTTGTTGAGATAAAAAGTGAATATACGTCTTTTTGTCATTTAAATGTTCTTTGAAGAATTTTGTTAAACTAATTTCTTCTTCTGGAATTGTTGCATGTAATATATTATGACCGTCGAAGTTAAAAAAACATAAGTAGAGTAAGGAGATTTCTGAAGGATTATCTGATTCGGTTTGTTGTTAATAATTTTATTTAATATAGGTAAAGTAATAGTGTAAAGTTTCGTCAGTATTAGTAATTATGTATTGTATTTTCAAAAGCTGGCCTTAAAAGTTTGTTTTCGAGAATGATTATTTTTGGGCTTTTTGGGCGTTTATTTTCTATTTTCTCGAGTGTTTTTGAAATTCCATTTAAGTCTAATTTATTCGGATCAAAATTTCAATATCTCCAGGATTATTATAAATAGAGTCGATTTCTAAAACATTTAATTTTATTCGTGACAAGGCGCCCGCATTTGTGTTTTGTTTGCCATTATTATAAAGAATTTCGTAGTCAAATTCTTCTAGTTTAAGTCTGCATCTCATAAGTTTTGATATTATCATGGTAAATGTGTGAATGTCGACCCAAGAGGTTTTCATATGAAAAAATCAAGTAGGAGGTGTGCATCGAGCTGTGATTCAGTTTTGGAAGTAAGGAGTGAAACTGTAAACAAACCTGAGCGGGCAAGGAAGAGAAGTAGAACCGATTAATGTATTATTTATCAAAATTATATTGATGTCATAAACAATACTTTGGATTTGCTAATAGAGGAAAATTTAAGCTTGAAACAAGAAGATGAAGATGAAGGGTACTGATAAAATATTGGTTGTAAAGCAAAAGGGTTCTCAAAAAGACAAATGAAATAAAAAAGATGCTTCAAACTAAAATCAATCTCACCGAAATAGGAGCGGGTGTGTCAATGGGCCGTTATACCAAGAAAGGCGGACTAATACTGGAGTGTGGCGATGAAAAATATATTTCCAATATTCAAGCAGAAATACAGAACAAGCTTGATGCAGAATATGAAGTAGAAAAACCTAAATTACGTGAACATAGAATAAAAGTGGTGGGAGTTGATGAGAGTGAGTACAATGCTGAAAATAATATAATTATTGAGAAAATTGTTAAACAAAATGAGGTAAAGCCAAATGATAAGGATATCTAATTGAACATTTTGAGAAAAACTAAAGTATTTAGTAGAAAATTTAATATCATTTTTCAGGTTGACTCAGAAACATACAACATACTGATTCTGAATCAGAGGATGAATATAGGATAGAGTCGTTGCTTGGTTTATGCTGATTACGGATTAATTAGATGTTTCAAGTGTTGCAAATGTGGACATCAACAAAAAGAATGTAAGAAAAAAAATATTTGTCGTAAATATGGTGGCGAGCACGATTTCAAAAATTGCAACAGTAGTGTAACTAAATGTAACAACTGTGTATTGTCTAATAGCAAATATGGAATGAAATTAAATATTGATCACACTGTATGGCACATAAATAGTTGTGAAACATATAAGAGAATAGAACAAATACAACTTAATAAATATACAAAATAGCAATTACACAATAATATCGAGTTAATGTCAACAGCTGTTTTGTCAGGGTTTCTTAAATAATAAGCATAGTATTAATATATTGATTAATGATTGGAGGCCGAAAATATTATTATTGTCCAAAACATCTGTCCGCCGAGATAGAACGTGATACTTATTAACAAAATTTACTCAGCTGTCTCAATTGTCGGTGAGGCGTGGGCCGAGTAGGCGAGTGAAACTCAATTTCCGAACAAATACTTTATTCAAAACCAAGAGGGAGGAGGGCCTGAGACTCAAAAACAGTAGCCTTCGCTCAGGCATCAAATATTACACTTGCCGCAGAGCTCTCGACATTACCTGTTTTAAAATTCGAATTAAATAAAAAACTATCCGTGGAACTAGGGGCGTTGGGCGCGTAGGCACTTATCTGTGAACCGTCTGATCGGGGCCAAGTGGCTTTACTCTCTCTACAACTATTTGTCTGCTGCAACCATATACAATTTGTTCCACCAGGCTCAAGCTCCAGTGGGCGCGATCTGTGACTGCGACCGTGCGTGGACGTAATCCGAGGATAGTGAGTACGAAGCTCCAGGAGTGAAGTGGTTAAAACAATCCTTGATGTGATCCAACGAGCAGTGCAAATAGTATACGGGAAGTCAAATTAAAAAGGAAAAAAAGAAGAAGGCCTTAAAGAGAATAAACGAAAAATTTCTACGGGTCGGCAGCGCGAAATAGTAAGTGGATATGGCTTACCGTCGATGTGAGGTGGCCTTATAGGTTGAGCGTTATCCTTGAAAACCTCTCTCCGCTAAATCGGACCAAGTCGAGGGTACAAACGACCACATCTGTTTACCCACTTATTCCGGAGATCAGGATTATCAGTATCCCTCTAAATCCGCAATATACGTGAGCTTTAAGCGACTCCTTACAAAAACAGTCTGGACAAGGGAAAATTTACAGGAACCACGCTGCTTACCGGCGGGAAAAAGAACACCAGAACCGCCAAAGAAAAGAAAGGGGACCAGAGAACGATCGCTGCTACCACCGTTACAACGTTATGCCACAGACAACAGCTAGCAGTTCGCTGGTCAATGCTTTAATTTCGCCAGGGAAATATAACGTTATTCGCAACCAATTGAGTTATTGCAGATCTGTGACCATCACCCGTTCCGCGCATAGGGTACGCAGTACTATGCATCAGCTGTTTTCGTTTACTTCAAAACAAATAATAAATTTCCAAACAAGCACCGAAACGAAGGAAATGCGGCCTTTAAAAGGAGTTTTAGAAACCGGGAGAGTTTACAACCATCGGCGCGCCCACCGTCCGTTACTAGTTGGTCGTAATTCGAGCCATTTCAGGTATTAGCAGCGCTACAAAAATTATTTATGCTACACACATACAGGGCAAGATATCATATCCTATATTTTAACAAACCAAGCAGCCTTCAGGTACCACGATAAAAATTGTTATTATCTGCTCAAGGCTTGTAGCATTTAAAGATTCATTTTAGATTGGGCCGGAACCTATCAAAATGATGCACTTTATAACATGGAATTTGACTGAGCGTAGCGGTTGTCACAGTTTAATAAGCCCCATCGATCTATAACCTACCTCCCCCAAGGGTAAAAATGAAAAGAGAAATGGCATACGAACAAAAACAAAAAGAAAATCGTAACAAACGTACCGAAATAAATATCGATGGTTATCAGCTGGACAAATAGGAGAACTGGTGGGGTAATGCTTCTTGTACGAAACGATATCAAGTATAAGATCTGTGATACGGAGTCGCTCGGAATTATGTCTTATTATTGTTTCTGGAAATCGTCGCGAGCGGGTTGAAATATTTGTTTACTGTTCTTTGTCACCCTCCACAGATTGAAAACGCGCAGTTTTTTAAATTTTTTCTCTGACTATTTGGATCGAATATATAATTTTGAAGGAGTCAATGTTATAGTTGGAGATTTTAACCACGACATTTAAAAAAATATTTTACGGTGATAAGCTTTTAAAAATAATACATTCCAATGTTTCAATCAGATTATTACTAGTCCAACACGTATAATGAAAAAAACCTGTCGCGTAAAGTCCACTAGACACCAAAAATCAGCGATTATTGTATTTTAACCATTGATATCCAGTAGTTGTCCAGAAATTATGTGATAAATTCTTTCAGAAGGTGCTGGGATAAGTATACTGCTGAGCAGTTCCAAAGTTCACTACTGGAGGTTCAGTGGGATGGTTGGCACTCAAATGTTGATGTGCTTGCCAATAGATTTCTACAAGATATAACTACCATATTAAATACAATGTGCCCCGAAATAAAATCACCAATGAGGTAGCAATATAAATATAAAGCATGGATAACACATGAAATAAGGCAAATGATGAAAGAAAGAGATAAAATTTAAGTCAGGGCTGTTCGTCACAGAGACGTTGGAGACTGGAGTGCATATAAAAGATTACGAAACAACATCGTTAATAAAATAAGGTATGAAAAAGACAAATACTTAAGAGATGTGATAGACGAAAATAGGAACAATTCAAGAGAGCTCTGGGAACATTTGAAGACATTAACCCCGAATAAAAGTTTATCTAGGCCAAGGGAAATTGTTTTTGAACAGGGACTGATGAAAATTGATAAAGATTAATAAATATTTTGTGCAGAGAGACCATCCGTCAATTTGATGTGTTTAGATCAAAACCAGGATACGGAAAATCACTGCTTCGTGGAGTTCGTGAGGTTTGAAAACATTTCATTGGTTCACTTAAAAAGGATCGCGCGTGGAATGAAAAATGTTGGTGGGGGTAAATCTGGCATTTCAACAAGAGTCTTCAAGGATGTTTTTGCGGTGGTTGGAAGTAGAATACTGGACGTTATCAACGCAACATTTTATAAAGGCCAGTTTCCAGTGGAGTGGAATTCATCTCTGGTGGTTCCGGTGGCGAAGGTTCCAGGTACTAAGCTGTATTCTAATTTTAGACTGATCAACACTGTGGCAGTGTACGAGAAATTATTGGAACTCGTGGCAAAGGAGCAGCTGCAGAGACATTCTGACGAAAATATTTTAATTGTGTTTAGCCAATCGGGATTTCGATTGGGACATTCTTGCGAGACTGTGATGGTTAGTATCTGTGATGAATTTGTTGGAGCTGTCGGTGACAATAGTTTTGTTTTGGCTGTGTTTTTGGACTTTAGAAGAGCTTTTGAAACTGTTAATAGGGATATTTTAGTATCTAAGCTAGAAAATATGGGTATAAAGCACTTAGCCCAGGATTGGCTAAAATCTTCCTTATCTGGCAGAACACAAAAAGTAAAGTATGAGACATCTGTGTCCGAGTCTATCTTGGTGGATCATGGATTACCACAGGGGACTGTTTTGGGGCCATTATTATTTCTTCTGTATATTAATGTTTAGATTTTGCACCGGTTACCTCAGAGGAAGTCGAGAAAATAATCTTGGGCTTTAGGAGCAATGCTGTTGGAGTAGTATATATACCCCTTTTCAACGCCGGGGGAGATTTTGAGATTGCAAATTTACAGATTCCCAAGCAACCTAAAAAAATAAAAAAAATAGTTTGACCATTCTACGAAAGATGTCGCGCATTAATAACCCAGGTTTTGATCGCCAGATGTCACCATTAATGGGGGTAGGGGGTAGTTTTTGTGTTTGTACTATTTTGGCAATTTTTTTTTGGCCCCCTGAACTTTGCGTCGCGGGAGGTGAGCCCGGCCGACGGCGTTACGTTTATATCGCGGAGCGAGATTATTAGGTCACCGAGGCCGCGCGTAATCTATGTAAACAACCAGACGCTCTTAATGTTTTGCGATCGGGATCCCCGAACCGAATATGTTTCTTATCTCTAGATCCGGTTTGTTTTTTTTTTTCGGATTAAATAAAAGGCAATAGGGAAAAAGACGTTTAATGACACTAATATGGGCCAAATTGTTTTATTAATCATGTATTACATACAAAACCCCATCAGGATAGACAAATATTAATAAATATAGGCGAACGATATGTATATATAAATAACATATATGGACATAAATAGATACATAAATTAAACGCAAATATTGTGTAAAACTATATCCTTAATCTAAAGCACAATAATCTAAAAGAATCGTACCATATAAGTTTGCCAAAGGAAATAGCTGCTCTGTATGTGGTCGATTGGTCAGTGATTTTCCCCATGTCATTGTACCAAAGTTCGGTGGCCCCAAGCAAGCGTATACTGTGATCCGGGGATAAGATGACGTTTGTGGTCCGCGTAAGACAACGCCACCTTATTTTTCAGTTCGACGTATATATCATGTAAATGTGAGCGAAACAAAGGCATTTGGCGCAAGATTAGCGTGCCTTCCTCGTCGACAGCTCGCTTATAGTCGTCGAGACTAAGTTCGCGCTGGCTAACCGAGTCAGGAACGCCCTTGGCCTTTTTGGTCAACTCGTTGCCGTCCACATTTACGCAATAAGCTTTCGCTCCCGTACCCAAGAATTCCCACAACGGCCGTCCTGCGCACTCGTCCTTCATTTTACCAAGAACGAACTTGTTTACAGGAATGCCGTGTTGATTGTTCTCCGAGTAATTAGACGTATCGAATTGGTTCAAATTTTCTTTCATATCTTGGTAGAAATTTTCGCAAAAAATTTGGACAACGAGGCTGTCGGTATCGGTGTAGAGTAAGACGGCTTTGTCGCCATACTTGGCCTTTAGATAGCCGTAAAAAAAGTCGTATATGAGAGTCTTGGATATGTCCAAAATACAAAATCCGGCGTAAATAGGCTTATCATATACGACTTTAGTCCTTGCCATTTGGAGAGCTACTAGATTTTCGCTAAATATGGCGACATTTTTAAAATTAGGTCTCGCGATTAACGCTTCTGCCCCCAACCTTTTACCAATATTTTCCCAATGGGAAACGAGCCGCACGTCCACCCTTTAGTCTACATTTTCCATCGTTTTTCCAAACACAGCGTTATTCATAAGTTTGAAAAAATCTTTTTCAAACTTATTTTTAGCTGTATTGCGCATCGCCGTATTCAAGTCTATGTATTGTTTTAGCCAGGGAGATTGATCGAAAGCAAGAACGCGATGGATGCGAACAAGCTTTAAGCCGTTGCTTAAAGCCTGTTGCAGATTCCTATAATGCAATACATAATTACGTTTATTGTTTAAATTTGGAATAAGTTTTTTATTTTGGTTTTGGCGATTGGCGAAACGAAGGATGCCGGGCAAAAAGGCAGTTGGTTGTGTGCGTCATGCAGCACTTCCGGATAGTCCAAATCTACTTCGAAAATATAGCCCCTAGGTGAATCGTTGGGGATACGCGTAATATCTAAATTTTGAATTTTGCCCTCCTCCAACCACTCGAAGTTTCCCGCTGGGAGGTATTGTGACATGGCCGCGTCGTATAAATTGGTTGCGTCCAAGTACATGACGTAAGAGGTAGGTTTGGAAGGGTCGTAATTAGGTAAAAATTTATTATTAGCCGCGGCCTTTCTCACACTACACTGACTGACTTCTACGCGGATACCGTGCTTCAAGAAGTGTATCATGTCAACGTCGGTCAACAGGTCCAGTTCGACCTTTGTCGCCTTAAGGGCGCTCGTCCAAGATAGACCCGGGGTCGTATAAAACTGACTCGGGTCCAGACCGTACGTTTTCAGACACACCTCTCTGAAGTTTTCAAAAATGTCGGCTAAAAGCAAAACGTCGGATTTTAAATAAATATCGGAATATTCGCCTAAAGTTTTACATTTGAACAAATTCCACACAGTCCAGGCACGCTTGTAATCCTCCCTGGTTATGTTGCTCTTTCGCATAGAGTCATAAAAGTCCTCGTGCGATGGCAGTTTGGTTTCGTCTAATTTTGAAAAAGAATCTAGATACGTATATGGAAAAACGCCCTTCTGTCGAATAAGTTGAAATTAATTCTGTTCATTTTTAAAAAATTTTTTGACTTCCCGACACTGACTGTCGTTCAAATTTCGACTCAATTTGTCCAACCTGGATGCCATAAATCGAAATGAATCTAAAAATCGGAGTTTTGTTGTAGATCGCTTTGAAATCGCTCTCCAACCATTCAATGAAAACTTTGTGCGCGTTTCGACCTCTGTACTGTTTGAAAGTAGACTGGGAATCATCAAAGTCACATTTAACATAGTAGGCAAAAGAGTAAGGCTCGTGAATGTGAGTTTTGACAGTAAACGATTTGTCGGGGTTCGGTTCGCCTTTCACTTGTAAAGGAGACATGATTGTTTCAAAGTCCGCATACATAACAAAAGGTACTTTTAATTTCTTTTCAAATTCTTCAAATTTCAGCTTATTCGCGGGAACATCTTTACCGTATTTATCCTTGCGCAATTCCGTGGTCGGAAGTTTGATGGAAATGTGAGTGCAGTCATGTTCTTTATGACGCTTTAGTTTTTCTTCGTTATAAAAATAAACCAAACACCCGTCGCACAAAAACTTTGTAGTGGACCATTTAGTTAATTGTTTTGAAACCAGCCGGGACATATTTCTTATCAAACAATAGTGATTATCTCCATAGTCATTACTAATTAATAAGAGGTTTACGTGTCTCTCTTTACGAAATTCGGTAAAATGCAAAGGACCAACGACCTCAACATCATTACGGCCGTCGTGATAGACTTTCTCGAGGCCCTAGACGTTGACCAAAATGTTATTAAGTCGTTCAAAAGTGGATATGTCCTTAAATTTAACGGGAAAATCGATACCTGTAAAATCCAGCTCGTTCTGAAACTCTACATAGTTACTGACCCTGTTGGCTTGATTTGTCCAGTGGATTGGGTGGAGACCAGCCAAGATCGACTACATAAAGCATTTTTCGTCGGTGCTTTGTATATTTAAAACTGCTTTCTTGGCTTCGATTTCCTTGGGCAGGCTAATATAGGACGACGCCCTTAGGGGATTGTAATTGTTAATCCCTATTTCTAAATGGAGGAGTTTCTGCAACGCCCAGCCTGTAAAAAAGAGAAAGAAATTAGTTCGGAAATATACATTTTTATGAATCATACCGCTGTCCCTTTCCTGAAACTCGCACGCTTTGGTAGCCAAGATGTCGACGAACTGGACGTGCAGCTCCTCCAGATCGGTGTTACGGCTCACCAACCGATATTTGGTATTGAAGGACTTGACTTGTTCTTGTTCCTTCGTCTGCAGGAGGCAGTTTCCGAATAGCTCCATACCGACTTTTACGTTGCCGTAGCGTCGGACGTTCGTAAAGATTTTGAACCTAAGGTGGTCCAAGAAGCCCTTAACGTCGGTAGGATCAACGGTCGACGTAAGACGGTATGTAGCTATTGCGGTTACGGAAGGACTTCTGTATTATTTCCACTCCTTCCTCCTTCACCACCCTGCATTTTTGGCGGTGAGTCAAAGTACGCAAGTGCCCTTGCCATCTAATTGCGGGAATGGTCAAGTTACACTGCGTACAATGGCGCATGGATGATGATGTCGAAGCTATAAAATACAATAATGAGAATTGTTTGGGATTTAAAAACAAAAATCCTTACCTTCTGGTAGGTCAAGTTTCGGGCGCTTGGGTTCGTCGGCAGCAATAGGGACAGCGGCGGGTCTTTTCGCCTCGGGGACTTCATGCTTCTCGCGTTGATGACGGGGGCCCCTCGGACTTGTATATTCCGCCGCAAACGTCACAAATTTGTACTGCTGCGCGACAATCCCCGTGCCTCGCCAGGTGGTCTTTGCAGCTGAACGGTTGCAATATTCGCAGGTGAACATCTTTATTTGCTGCTAGAAATAAGCGTCTCAATCTCGAACTGTTCCAGATCTCTACTTGACACTTACCTTTTTTAAGTGGTGAAACACAAACAAAACTTCAAAGAATGAAGTCTCACTATGGCGGCGGTCACTTGTTAATAACGCCAATTTCTTTTGCGATAATAAATTTAAAATAACCTTCGAGATCGCTCCTTCAGAATAATTATCTGTGTTCGCGAGAATTGTCCAAGATAACGCAACCCGCTCATTAGATTGGTCGAAAACATTTCTCCGAAAATGCAACAAGCTATTTTTAACAATTGCTTATCGTATTATGGTGAAATTTATGCCAACAACTGTTCGTTCGCAATGCTAAATAAATATTCCTGTTTAAAGAATCAAAATGGTCCATATCTTTGTTGAACCTGTCGAAACCTGTTCCGTAGAGGTTTTAGGCCTGTTTAAGCCTGCCCTAGACCTGTTCGAGAGCTGTTCCATAGATATTTTAGACCTAATTTAGATCTGACCTAAAGCGTCCTGGCTAACATTTGAAATAAACTGCAAATATTTTGATGTCATTTTATTTTTATATATTTTTTACATTTTTATGCAATATGTCCTGGAGCCAAATTTTTTAAATATCCGATTTTTGCTTTGTATTCTTCCGCACGTAAGCGCAGTACTTGGAGATCGGCCTGAACAACTGTTATCTGAGTTTCGCGCTGCTGGATACCTTCTTCACATTGCATCAGCTGATTTTCCAAATTGTTTTTCAAATTCAACGCCTCACAAACTAACCTTTTTTCGTTGTGATCTTTGAACGCCTCGAACCATTCTCCTTGTGCTTGTGATAGAGATTAAATTTTTCTTTTCTTAACTCGTGAATTTGCAGCAGGACGTTTACGTTTTGGAATATCTGTTGGTGGCTGCGAAAAAAATTGTCCGGCAACACAATTTGTTCCATGTCTGTCCCGGACGCTCACAAAATCAAAAATAATAGAAGAAATTTATAGGATATTCGCGGTGTCGATTCATGAATCATATGACGTGTCCAAGCCCAACCATCGCACGAGAACCTTATTTCCTCGTTTGCGCAACACCTTTTCGACGACATAGACGTCAGGGTTAACGGTTTTCTGCAATTCTTCCTGGTAAAAAGCACCCATTACAGGCTTACCCTTCATATCTTCCAACAGATAAGTTACCGGATTTGTAATCTGCACTTTTACGATTTTAAACAATTCCGTGGTCCAGTTGGGAATATAACCCTTGCTAAACGCGTCTTGCTGATTCTTACAACGTCGCCCAGTTTAAGTTTAGATGGTCCTACAATTTTCAGGTGACTGTACGCTGATTTCAGCAAACTAGGCGCGTTATCTTTGTTCACTTCTTTAGGTTTCATTCCGGTCGTCCTGTGCACGCTACTGTTATATTTTTCGACCACAGAGGATAAAACATCTATCCATTTGTAGGTGCCGTTTAACGAAAAATATCTAAATAATTTTTCCTTGAGAGTATGTATAACTCTCTCGGCTACGGCAGCTTTCACGTTGCTATATGTACTGTAGTGATTTATGTCAAACCTACCCGTCATTTTTTTAAAATGGATATTATAAAACTCTTTGCCGAGATCAGTTTGCAGATTTTGCGGCCGGCGTCCTTCTTTGAGAATTTGGGTAAACGCTTTGGTAACTTCAACACCGGTTTTTGTTTTTAACGGTCGACACCACCCTTATTTTGAAAAGCAATCGATGACGACTAGTATGAATTTAAAGTTTTTATTTTGTTTCACATATCGGTCTATCTGAGCTAAATCCGCTTGCCACAAATCATCCAGCCCTCGTATTCTGATAGCTCTTAAATGTCTTCTCAAGCTCTTCTATTTTGGATAAATATTTTTCCAACTCCTTCATGGAATTATCGTATTTCTCGTTAAGGTGGTGATTAATGTGTTTACTAAATTTATTAATTGTCATGACATCGGTTGTTACTCAAATAATTTTCTAACTCTCAGTCGTGCTTATTTTATAAGTAAACTTTTCCCTCTCTTAGTTCTTCAATAATTGCAGCTATTTCGTTCTCATGTCCCGTGTGCCCCGCAGCAGTAGATGCCAATAACAGTCTTAATCTATCGACAAGCTCGTTAACATTATCCCAATAAATATAATCTGTATTTTCTTTATTTGCTTTTAAAGTTAACCCCGTCCCAGTTTGTCCTATAAGGGGGTGCCACTTTAGAAAATGCGTCAGCTAGTCGTCTCACCGGGTTTTTTGCTTTTGTTATTCCTCGCTCCTGTAAATAAGGTCCAATTATATTTATATATTTATACGATGCAATTCCTTGCACTTGTTCATTAGGATCATGGTTTCTCCGATACGCGTGTGTTCTTTTCAGTATATCCATATAATTATCTAAATCTTGCGA
The DNA here is from genome assembly GCF_029955315.1 of Cylas formicarius. Taxonomy (NCBI): domain Eukaryota; kingdom Metazoa; phylum Arthropoda; class Insecta; order Coleoptera; family Brentidae; genus Cylas; species Cylas formicarius. Next base: position 21,607,954 of record NW_026844365.1, read on the forward strand.
TTTGAAACCGACCGGTACCTTCTTGAAAAGTAACTCATACAGACCCACAGTCCCAGGGTAGGTAATACCTTGTACCTTCACATCTTTACCAACAATTTCCACAGCTTTTTGGGTTAAATTTATCGTTTTCTATGTCATGAACGATACCATAATTATGGTCAAACATATGTTGGGTATTTTTTACGCTGTCATCAATGTATGTTCGCGGTAATTTATCAAAGTCATTCAACCATTGCTCGTAGTCGGGAGTGTCGACGTAATCCTGTATCGCTTGCTTAGTTTGTTCCAAAATATCTGACACATTTCCCAAAGTGGTATCGCTGTCCGAAAGACCCGTACTTTCAGCTACAACATTGCTTTGTTGTTGGATCGACGGAAAGGAGGTATCAAAAAATGAGGGCAATTCTGAAGGTAAGATTGGGATTTTTCCGGTTCTTTTCTCCTTTATTTCATGTTTAATATTTTCTTGTTCTTCAAACGGCTCTTGTTTGATATCCGTTTTATTTATTGATGAAATTAATTGCTGCAGAGGCTGAGTTATCGGTTTATAGGTTTGTTCGAGTTGCGTCTGGGATTCACTTGGGGCTTATTTTAGCCTTTGATATTTTTCTCTAACTGCGTTTCTTGATTTTATTAGGTCCGTCGCTAGGCGTTTATCCATTTTGGAATATTATATATAAATGAAGGAATCGAAGTTTTTCCTATATCTGCCCTTATCTAACTCACAATCTTTGTCAGTCACCAGAAAATTATAAGGTTCGTTCCAGCAGTACACACAGATATTTCTAATCCATTAGGATGTTCGAGCAATGATAACATGACGTTGGTTTTACCCGAATTTGAGGGTCGTACAGTAATTAGTGCCCTCTTGCAACTACCTCCAAAGAGATCGCCGTGCTTTTGAAATTCGCGGACCAAGCTTGCGTCGTGGTTTTTTACGGGTAAAGAAAAGGCTTGCTTTTCAAATTTCATTTCGACTGAGACATAAACAAGAACCTGCAAAAGTATTTATAGCATAATTCCTAAATATTTAAACAGTATTTCCTAACACTCTTATGATTGTACATCGAAACAGGGCGAAAGGTTCAGGATTGGTAAATAAACTTATAAACAAACTTCCTGTCGAACTGCATATTCCTGGTTACCAATTGTGTCGACCGGGTACTCATTTACAAAAGAGAATAAATAGAGCTGATTCAGGTATAAATCCCTTAGACGCTGCTTGTAAAGAGCAAGATATAGCATACTCTCAGTCTAAGAATTTAACAGAGACACGAAGCAGACAAGATCTTAGAAGATAAAGCTTGGCAAAGGGTTAAAGCAAAGGACTCTTCGTTTGGAGAAAAAGCAGCCGCTTTAGGCATAACAGATGTAATGAAAGGAAAGCGAAAATTGGGAATGGATGTTAAAAAAGCAAGCAAAATGAAAGCGAGCAAAAAAAAAGCGTATTATAAAAACACCTAATAAAATTAGTGGATTTTTACCTTTTTTACTACCGATATTGGGAACACTTGGCGCGACTTAAGTACCTCGGATGCCGAAAACCGTTTTTTAAAAAAAACACCAAAATTACAACAATTGTATTTTAATGACTTAATTAGTCGACTGGTTACATCGATTTCATAGACAAGACTGACTGTTTTACAATAGAAAATATTACGTTGAAGAATGGGATGTAATTGTAGACGCGACACTGATAAGCGCATCTTGCCGTTGGGTTTGTGCTAACTCAGGGCTAATTAAATACATTAGCGTCACATCGGGATGTATAACTCCTCCATCCCTAAAGGGGGCTTCTATCTCTAGGTGGTGAAAAAGGCGTCAGGCTTGGGGTCTCGCTTCTCTTCGGAAGGTCTTCTTCTTCTGGTGGATCGTTCCTTTCTGATTTTTTTGAAAACCAGAAAAACTGCTACTAGGGACAGCACGATGTAACTCGGTATTGTCCAATAATGATTTGTTGATCGATTTTCGATCGGTGACAGGTCCACTGGTCGGAGGCTTAATTGCTGTTTCTGAAGCTGGTGGATTTCGTCCAATGACACATCTTTGATTTTAACCTTTGTTAAATTTGTGTCCGACATCCTTGAAGGAATATTGATTTCAGGCAACAGCAGGAGTTGACCATCGATGTTTTGTTTCTCGTTAATATAGAAACGATCATCGGTTTCAAATCGGCATCCGGGTGGCAGGTGGATTAGATAATTTCCTTTTATAGTTGTGAAGTCCGTTTTTTGGCAAATTGTTTTTATTTTAGTATGGTTTAAGAGTATCAATATATAATTCGCATCATCGATTTGCTGAATAATGCGTTCCGTAATTTCGATAGACGTTTGTTTACAATTGATGTAAGTCGATTTTAATCTTAGGATTTGATGAATGCAGTCTTCTGGGTTGTTTCCATTTATCAATTCTACTTTGGAACAGTAGATGTTGGGGTGCAGCTTTCTGCATGTCGTGGACATATATTGGTAGATGTATTCGTTCATTATCAGATAGGTATTACTTGGAATAATCGTTGTGGAATTTTTGGTAGGGATGGAATATAGGTGATAGTAGTCGAAATCTTGGGGGTGAAAAATTGGGAAGTGCAAAACGAAAACGATTTTGTTATCTGAAAAATACACTTCCACTTCTAAAATTTCATAGTATTTATAAAGGTTTTTCGTATAGTCTGTAAAAAGTAAGTTATCTGGTGGATAATACTTTAATATAGTTTTAATTATTGATTCGAGCTCTTCGATCTTTAAGCTACTACTGTGAACAGTTTTTAATCGAGCAAATGTTATAGCGTTTTCGATAGCAGAAAGCAGTTGCAAAACGGTGTTTAATGTAAAGTTAATTTGATCTAAAACATTTCGAGCTTTTAGGAAATCGCTAAAATTAACAATAGTCGCATTGAGTGTTTGAATCACTAAATTCATTTCCTTATATATTACTTCTTGATTATGTTTTATCAATGAAACAGTTCGATTATAATTTTGAATTACTTTTGTGGTGATAGAGATTTCCTTGTTTAACTTACTAATAACTTCAATTTGTCCATTTTGCAGGTCAGATATTGCTTTATTGTAGAAAATTGCGTCGTTTGCGTCTAGGTTTCCCGTAATACTTTTTATTATCGTACCTAAGCGGTTAATTATACCACGTTTTTCTTTATATTGTAAGCGGAGAGAGTTTAGTTTTTGTTCTGCCAAAATTAATTGAAAGTTTACTGTTTGATCGAAGTTTGAAAGTTCGAAAAGGTATTCATGTTTTTGCATGCTGATAGAAATATTGTCATAAATATTTCTTATTTTTTCAATTTCTAATTTAACTGGGTCAAGATCGTAATAGTGAATAAAGGAATGTTGTTTTACTTTTATTCTTGCGGTTCCTATCTTATAGGGAAGAATTCCCGGGTTTTTGTCTAGGTTCGTTATCGTCAGTTCCTTGGCTATCATTGTTCCTATCAGGTTGCACCTGTAACAATTTTTTCTGATTAGCCTTTGTCTCTTTAGGGATTGCTTATGAAATACTTTCTTACTAGTTTTAATTTTTATTTTTCGGTCCTGGAGGACTTTGTCTTTAACGAATTTTGGTGTTAACTTGTTACGAATATTGGAGGTTAGTTTTTTGTAAACGTCCGCGTCCGGTTTGTACGGAAGGGGGTCTTGTCTATTTTCGTTCTGTTTTTCGATTACGCTTTCTTTATGATTAATTAATTGTTCATTTAGTTTTTTGAAAATTTCTTTAGTCAACTCGCGATGTTCCTGTACATAATTATTAACTAGTTTTTCGTTTAGATTTATATTGAAGGGGTCTTTGGAATTTAAATGATCGTTTATTATGTCAATTGGTTTTTGTTTTGTCACGGAGTGTATAGAATTATTGTATCCTAATATTGCATAGGGCATCTGGTTTAAAATGTCGGCTTTGCCTTTATTTTTGGTTATAATTATTCTTAAGTGTTCGATGATAGTAGAATGAAATCTTTCGATTGGTCCATTGGATTGAGGGTTACTAGGTGTTACATAATGGACATTAATATCATTTGCTTTAAAAAATTCTTGAACAACGGAATTTTTCAATTCAGTACCGTTATCCATAACAACTAGGGATGGTAGACCGTAATGAGTCATGAAAGTTAGAAATGCACGGACTACTTCTATGCCGGATAACCCAACTAAAGGATAAGCCTGGGCGTATTTGGAGAAGGTATTGATAATCGTTAGAAAATTTTTGACCGTGGGCTTGAAATGTGTCTGCATGTACGATTTCGAAAGGTTTCGATGGGATCGGAGTCACCATAAGCTTTTGTTTGGGGGGATTGTGATCATATTTATTAATTTGGCATATTTCGCAAGAGTTTACGTATTCATTAACATCGTTTTTAATTCCTGGCCAATAATATGTCCGTCTAATTCGAGTTTCGGTTTCAACAACTCCACGATGGTTTGTTTTACCTTCATGGAATTTTTGAATAGTTTCTGTTTGGGCATCTTTCTCAACAACGTCTTCTAAAACGGTGTTACATTTCACAAGTTTGAAAGCAGAATTTTTAAAGGTATTTTTTAGAATATTACAAATTTCAGGGATATGGGTTTCGTTTTTGAAATGTTGCGCATACAAAAATTTTGGTTGAATAAAGTTTTTGAAAAATTGTATAATATCGTTTTCTAGGTTCATTTCCGATATTTGCACGAAGTGTCGAATTTTTGTCGGGAAAATCTGCTTCTTTTTCGGATTGGCCGGTGAATGGTGGACAAAATCAATAACTATTTGATGATCGAACATATTGACTGGTTTTTCTGAAATTGGGATACCTAGAATTGGCTCTTCGTGACTGGTATGTCTGGTGTTGTCATCCTGTGAGTTGTCTTCTTCGGGATTGGGCGTGAATTCTATGTTAAGTGGATTTTGATTGGTCGGGTCATTATTTTCGCTTTCTCTTACGTCTTCTATACAGAGTGCTTCGCCAATATTGCCTACGATTGATTCATTATCTCGATCGGGTTTTTTGGACATCTTATCGTTAAAATCTTCCATGTACTTAAATAATTCCTTGGTGTGTATTTCAATACGGGATAGTGCATCCGTATTGGTATTGTTTTTGCCTTTTTTATACACCACTTCGTAATCGTATTCTTCCAGTTTTAATCTCCAGCGGACTAACCGTCTAACCGTGAATTCGGTTCCTTTAGTGACATAAGCCACTGGAGTGGTTTGTGGTCTGTAACGATTTTGAATTTTCGCCCATACAAATATGGCCGAAAATATTTTGTCGCCCAAACTATCGCAAGGAGCTCTTTCTCGGTTGTTGAGTAATTTTGTTCCGACTCGTTCAGTGTTCTTGATGCAAAGGAGACAGGTTTGTCGTTACCTATCGGTCATTGAGATAATATGGCTCCGACGGCTACGTTACTGGCATCTGTCGTAAGGACAAAATCCTTGGTAAAGTCTGGGTATTGCAGTATCGGTTCATTTGTTAGTAGGTTTTTGCAGCGTTCAATACAAGCGATGAATTCCGGGGTGTGTTCTATTTTGGCGTCCTTTTTTAAACACATCGTCAAAGGCTTAGTAATTTTTGCAAAGTCTCGTATAAATTTTCGGTAATATCCCAAGAGTCCTAGAAATCCTTTTACTTCCTTTGTTGATTTCGGTAATCGATACTTCCTTATTGCCAAAGTTTTGTCGGGATTGGGTTTTACCCCGTCAGGTGTCACGATGTGGCCTAGATATGCCACTTCTTTTTTCAGGAATTCCGATTTGTCAAGCTGTATTTTAAAGTTGGTGTCTCTTAGACGCTGAAATACCTTTTTTAAGTTGACAAGGTGCTCCTGGAGTGAAGTTGAAAATATAATGATGTCATCTAGGTACACCAAACATATCTCATTTTGTAGCCCTCTGAGTATGTTGTCCATAACTCGCTTGAATGTCGCAGGGGCGTTTCGGAGTCCGAACGGCATTCGTAGATAGTCGTAGTGGCCATTCTCCACGTTGAAAGCTGTTTTGGCGACGTCTTCCGGGTTCATCTCTATTTGATGCAAACCACTGGCCAAATCGAGGGTTGTAAAATAGGTGCACCTTCCTAATTTGTCTAATACATCAGATATATTAGGTAACGGGTACCTATCTTCTATCGTCTTTTCGTTAAGTTTCCGGTAGTCCACGACGATTCGCCATTTCTTTTTTCCGGAGGCGTCCGTTTTTTTAGGTACAATCCATATCGGTGATGACCAGGGTGAATTGCTGGGTCTTATGATTCCTTGGTTTAACATTGAACCAATTTGACGTTGAACTTCGTCCTTGTGGTCGAACGGGTACCTATATGATTTACTATAAACCGGGATATCATCTTTTGTCCGAATGGAATGTTTTATTTGATTCGTAAGGGTCAACGGCTGATTTTCAGTGTGAAAAATATCCGAAAATTTTTTACATAAATTAATAACATGATCTTTTTCTTCCGCGTTCATGTGGCCAGTGCGTATAATTTTTTCAATATCTAATCTCTGTTTTTCATTAAAGGATGTGACAACAACGTGGTAAAATTCGTAGTTATTTTCGTCAAAAGGAATAACTTTTAAGGGACTTGTCAATATAATTGTCACTTCCTTGTCCGTTTTATTTAATATTTCGACTAAATCTAATCTATTCTTTACAACAGATAATGTTTCAGGTATTTCGCAGTTTTGAATATTTTGATGGGGGATGATGATATTACCACCTGTTTTATTTACCGGTACTTTCGTAACGACTCGTGTATGGGGTTTTATTTTTAGTTTAAATGAAATATTTTGATTTGAATTTTGATACTTGGTATCTTTGAACAACGTGTAGTTAGGATTGAGTTAACGAAATCGAGTTGCGCATTTAACAGTTTTAGGTTATCTAATCCAATTAATCCGTCATACACATTGTAAAAGTAAAAAAGATAAAATTTCAATGTTTCTTTTTGGTTGAACTCAGGAAATATTGGAATTTCGCAACAATAATCGTGTGATGAGGTTTGAAAGATGGTCGAAACTGTAAAAGGTTCATGGAAAATGCGATTATAATAATATTTAGAGGCGATTTCCGGGTTAATGAAAGATTTTGTCGAACCTGTGTCAATTAAAAGTTTTAAGGGTGGTTTTGTGATTTGAATATACGGTAATTCTTTTTTATCCGAGGACATGTGATATTCTATCACGTTTCCTGTTCGAGGTTCGGGCTTTCGCGAAAACTTTCGTTTAGTTCTTCATTTTGGTTGTCAAAGTCGGGTTCGTAGTTTTGTTAATCATCTGGTGGGTATTCGTCATAGTCAGTTTGTTCGTCGAAGTGTTCCGTGTTGAATAATTCTTCAGAAATAAAATTGGGTTTTTGTCCGAAATTTTGGAAATGATTGTTGCTTTGGAAAGGTTTCCTTAAATGAGTCGAAGTATTCCTGGTGGATACACTCATAGAGGTAGGTTTATCCCGTGAGGTACTCGGTCCTGCAGAAGTTATTCAAAAACTTGTGAGTTAGTGGAGAATCTCTGCATTGGTGGATTGGGGTGTCTTTGAACATTAATTGGGCCACGAGGGAATTGTGGCTGATGAAATTGGGTTGGATTTTGTGGCCATGTTATGGGTCTAAAATGAGGTTGCTGGAAGTTTTGATATCTGTTAAGGGTTGGTTGTTGTAGCCTTTGGGTTGGTGGTTTATGTTGTTGGGATTGATATAAAATGTTGGTGTGGTTAGATCTCTGATAGTACTTAATGTTGTCTTCCTCAGTTATGTATTGCAAGGCCTGACTTAAAGAAGTTGGTCTCATTGCCCGAATAGTTGGACCTAGAGGATCCTTAAGTCCTGCTAAGAATGTTTTTAAGGCTTGTTTAACAAAGAAATCTCTCTTACTTTCTTTTAGTTCATCTGGACAATTTATATCAATATGGTTGAAAATAGTATTTAATAAGTGAATAACTTTTTCGTGAAATTGATAGGGAGTTTCATTTTGTTTTTGTCTCAAGTTAACAAGGTCTTGATTTAAACAATTTTCGTCTCTCTGATCGCCAAAATACTGTATAAGAGCGGTTTTAATACCGTCCCAACTTGTCGGATTATTAATTGCAACAATTTCCTCTGCTCGTGCCTCTAATTTATTTGAAATTCCATTTAATAAGAGCATATTTTGAAAACACGTTGGTTCTACAGGATTGTAATATTGTTTTAAAATTGCTTCAGATGCCGTTATAAATCGATGAAGTTTATTTGGGTTGCCATCGAATTGCGAGATAATGCTTAAATTTTTAATATCAAGAACTGGTCGTGCCATAATTTCCTTAGTACTACTACTTGAAATTCTCAAATTTTCGAAAAAGTTTGTTAAGTTTAAATCTAATTCTGAATCTAAATCTAAATTTGTCTCTTCGTCGTTTTCGTCAAACGAATCAACGGAGAGAGAGGAGTCTGACATGAACCAAAAATTGTATCAATCGACTTACAGTATCAGCATCACGGAAGAGATGAAAACGAAAGCCATACTTGTTGCCGGATTTCGTCGATGTATCCCCAATAGATTTCTTCGAAGCAGCACTGTTTGGTTTACTCTGCTCACTTACAATTGTTCACTTGTTGATATTTCGATTAAGAGTTAAAACTCACAGATTTTCCGAGGCGGAAATTCCACGAAATAATCCTGACTGCGCCACTTAAGTACCTCGGATGCCGAAAACCGTTTTTTAAAAAAAACACCAAAATTACAACAACTGTATTTTAATGACTTAATTAGTCGACTGGTTACATCGATTTCATAGACAAGACTGACTGTTTTACAATAGAAAATATTACATTGAAGAATGGGATGTAATTGTAGACGCGACACTGATAAGCGCATCTTGCCGTTGGGTTTGTGCTAACTCAGGGCTAATTAAATACATTAGCGTCACGTTGGGATGTATAACTCGCGCTAGCCGGAGGAGCGGCAGGTATCGCGAAAGCAGTAAACGATGATAAAGCGGCCAAAGAGCAGTTGGCAGAACAAGAACGTCATAACAGAGCCATGGAAGCCCAAGGCAAATGACTATACGTAAAACCGTTTAAAAGCAGTAGAAGTGAAGGAAAAGGTCTTTATATTAAACCATATAAGGGCGGTGTTGTGTCGAAGGAGAAAAATACCCAAAAGAGAAAAAAAGGCCAAATAAATTTACCCCGAAGAGCTTTGACAAATATCGATCTGGAAAAATATGCAAAAATACTACAAATTCCGCATTTCAGAGGCGTTTTTATGCGTGACGAAAAACTCTATATCGACAACTCCATCGTAAGTTCAGAATTTCATACTTATCAACCATTGGTGCCTTCAAAATTGGACTATAACGACGAAATACGCATACCTATTCAGGAACTAGATTCCTTCACTTTACCCTGTGAAAGTGTGTTATACATCGAGGGGGTCCTTACTAATGAAGATGACAAGTACACTGGAAAATTAAGGTTTATTAACAATGGAATTGCTTTTCTCTTTAAAGAGATCCGGTACGAACTTAATGGCGTCACCTTGGACGCAGTCAGGAACGTTGGTTTGGCATCAACATTAAAAGCATATCTTTCCTATAATACCAACGAAAGTATAAAACTTCAAAATGCAGGATGGTTTCCCAATCGAAATGCAAGTGACAGAATTATGGTCGACGATCACGGAAAATTTAACATCTCTATTCCGTTGAAAATGCTATCAGGATTCTTCGAAGATTATCAAAAAATTATATTGAATATGAAGCAAGAGTTAGTTTTAATACAAGCCAGCAACGATTTAGATGCGGTCCTTTTTTTTAGACGACAATGAATCAAAAACCACAACTCCCGAAATACCTAAAGTTTCGCTTAAAAAGATATATTGGACGACAGTTGACTGATACCGCTCAAATTTGAATTGGATCGACCTCAGTGCACCTTTCATATGAATGGTAGATTACGCATGTGTGCCTTACGAAACTGTATTATTATTCAATTGGGTATGTGCTAAACTTCCTATATGAAAATGACAATAAAAAGATGTGCTTTCAAAATTTGCAATTTTATTTCGAGCGACAACATATAAAACAGACTAACGCAAAGCGAGCAAATCAAAATTAATTCTCAAATGTTAAGTGATCAATCGCCCCATAAGCAACGTCGATGAGCTTCCCGCGGAATACCTTATCCAATACGTGAAATCCTACGACTTGCTGGCTATGTGGCATAGGTTATCCGACAAGCAGAAAAACAATTTCGACCTGCAGACTCATTTGCCTTGTTTTATTCACTATAATCGATCGGACAGTAGGACTCATGTCGACGGACCCGTGCCTCCACAAAATAAATGTCCGCTTTGCTTGAGTGTTATAAAAAGTAGTTCATTAATATAAATCGCCTCAATATAGTGATAAACATGGCTTTGTTATGTGCTCAATATGTTTTATTAACAGCGGTAGTGCAAAATATGTTCTACTTAAATAAACCCAATGGGGTTATCGAAGCTTACGTTTGTTTTAAAAATGACAATATCAGTGGCATTTGGCCGGAAGCATGGAGTCAGCTGTATCCCATGACAGTTAACGGTAACGATAAGCTACACATTTTTGGAGCAAGGTTACCAAACGTTACCGCTCAGTATCTAAATTACAAAGTCCGTTTGGTTTTCTTTGATCGCAGTTTCGGCGACCACGGCGAATGGAAACGATTGCTTTAAATAATAGCAGCTATCGCAGTGATAAGGAGGAAAATTTTGGAGCAGACTGTGACTTGAAAAGTGTACTTAACGCAGCAAAAAAATTAAAATGGCCACTGATGTTGTTAGGATCGACGAAAATATGTTGTTTGAAATTTACAACACTGGCGTTCGTTTCACCAGCAGGGACGAACATATGGATTTTCAACTAGAAGAGTTCTTGGACTTTCTAAATTTTCTAAACGCAGAAGTAGGAGATCATCTAAAGTGGAACGACGTTTCAGCACACATTGGTGACGACATCGAGGTGATGTATTTCTCGAAAGAGAAGATATTGAAAAAATTATGTCAAAAAGGCACAGTCTTTTTAAAGCTATGAATTTATACCGAGATGTAAATATATATAATCAATAAATAATTTTATTAGTGGCACGTATTTGGTTTATGTCATTTTTTATTTAATTCCTAAACATAGCGGTCTATAATTTGTTTCTCTCTGACCGCAAAATGAATATTTGTTCAAGCCGCTTCTGTATCTCCGCGATAAGGATCGATTCATTTTCACAGAGAAATTCGCGGCGAATACATTAAACGAGGGAATATATTTGCGACATGTCGTATGGGGGATAGTTTCTATCTTAAAAAACTATTGAAAATGTGTGTGGGTGCGTATTTTATATAATTTAATTAGGCGCGGCCTCGGAGACCTATTAGTCTCGCATCTAGACAAAAACTACCCCCTACCCCCATTAAGGGTGACATCTGGCGATCAAAACCTGGTCTATTAATGCGCGACATCTCTCGTAGAATGGTCAAACTAATTTTTTTTATTTTTTTGGGTTTTTTGGGAATCTGTAAATTTGCAATCTCAAAATCTCCCCCGGGGGATGGGGGGCGTTGAAAAGGGGTATATACACTACTTGTTGGCGCTGATGGTGTGAGTTTGAAAATGCTTCTCTATCTAATTCCATATTTGAGCCCTCACATTACGTATATTATGAACAAATGTATCTTTACCGGTAACTTTCCGCCTGGAAAGTAGGGCGAGTCTATAGTCTGTAGGCAGTTGGTGTCCTTTTCGAGGAACAGAGGGCTTCTACCCTGCACTCAGTCAGGCTTTCGTGCTAACCACAGTACTGCCTCCGCTCTGCTGACAATTGTGGATGATCTGTTTAGAGCTCACGACAACTTGGAAAACACTTGTTTAATTCTACTGGACTATAGCAAGGCTTTCGACACATTTGTTCATAAAATTTTAATTGCTAAGCTTAGATATTTTGATCTAGGTGATGTAACTTTAAATTTTTTCAAAAACTACTTTGTAAATCGCGTTCATAGTGTCGTATTGGCTGGCGAAGCGTCCAAGTTTTGTGTTGTATCTGAGGGCGTAGCCCAAGGGAGTATCTTGGGACCTACACTCTTATACACGTCCTACTTTCCTAGTTTTCTCAAACACATATGCGAACGATACTCAGCTTTATCATTCTTTCCAATCGAATGATCTGGATCAATTCGCTGCAAGGCTCAATGAAGATCTTGAAATCGTCAGTCAAGTCTCCGCCGCCCATGGATTGAAACATAACGAATCAAAAACACAATTGATGGTATTTGGACGGCGTCGGGAGGAGAGTAATAATGATTTTATAGTAAACCTAAACGGAACTATTATTAGTCCGGTTAATAAGTGCAAAAATCTAGGTTTAACGATTGATTGTGATTTGCGCATTCTGGATCATGTCTCTGACGTAATTCAGGAAAGGTTTTACATACTTAAGCTCTTATATTTGCATAAGGACGTCTTTGATACAAGCATAAGATTGAGACCCTGTGATACTCCGGTTTTGTCACATATTAATTATTGTATTTCAGTTTATTGGACGGCCTTATTTCAGAGGGAAAGAGATTCGCTCCAAAAATTGCAGAATGCTTATCTGAGGTTTGCATATGTTTTGTGGAAATTCGATCAAAGTTTCATTAACTCGGGATGGTTTATTATGCAAGAAAGGTTTGAAATTAACTTTTGCCGATTTTTATATAAAATTCTACTCCATCGCGAACCTATCTATTTATATGATAAGTTGGTTAGAGGTGTCCATGCCCATAACAGGCTAACTCGCAGACGTGAACTCCTTAGGGTACGTAGGCATCGTACAACCTTATTTCAATGTTCTTTTACGTACCAGGCCTCAAAATGTTTTAATAAATTACCTTCCAGTGTCAGATGTGCCCCCACGATCTCAATTTTCAATGAAAGGTTATTTACTGTTCTTCTGAACATGAGTAATCTTATACTACAGTAATCTGTGACAATCGTACATTACTCTCGTTATAATGATATACCTTGGTTATCTTGTTATTCTCTTAGTCTGTGTTTTGGATATTTTATATGTGATTTGGTTAATCTGGTGGTTGTATGAACAACTCTGTTGAATACCGCCACCTACTTTATAAGTTTTTGTAAATATTCTGTCAACATGAATAAAGACATATTATTATTTTTTTTTCTCTCCTTATTAGGGTAGCAGCTTTAGTGGGGTTTATTAACCAGTCACTAAAGTTGGTGGGGGGGGGAAGGTTTATGTCTCCGGGATATTCAGGGTCTTTCGGACGATTTTGCAAGTTTCAAGTATTACGGACTTTTGCATTTTTGTAACGATGGTTTTATTCGTTATATTCAGTCTTTCCAGGTATCCTGCAAGCTTCTTGGTAACTAGCCCCGTGGCCGATATAATTACAGGGATAACATGTACTGCTTTTAGGGTGAGTATTTTTTATATTCCTCTGCCAAGTCGTAATACATATTAATTTTTTCTCTCTCTTTCTGTTCCAGGTTGTGGTCCGAGGGATGTGAGACGTCGATGAAATACGCCTTTTTATTAGCCTTATCCAGCAGAATAATGTCTGGTCTATTGCTGGCTATTGGTTTATCTGTTACTATAGGTGTATCCCAGTATAGCCGATAATTTTCGTTCTCAAGAACTGGAGCAGGTATGTATTTAAAATATGGACTGTATTTTCCCTCTCCTAGGTTGCATAGCATTGCTAGTTCTTGGTATACAATATTTGCTGTTAAATTGTGCCTTTTGGTGTATTCAGACGGAGCTAGCGTTTGACATCCTGCTATTACATGTTCGATGGTCTCTGGCACCCGTCCACACATAAGACATTTATCATCATATATTCTGATCTTTTGGATATACTTCTTATAATTCCTAGTCGCTATGCTTCCATCCTTAATAGCTGTGATAAATCCTTCAGTTTCAGCGAATAGCTGCCCCTTAACTAACCAATTTGTTGATTCGCTCCCAGCAGTTTTTAAACTAGCTGGATATTTTCCATGAAGGGGCTTACTCAACCACTTCTCTTTTACCTCATCAAGTGTTGGTATCTCTTTTATTTCATTTTTTCTGAGATCTACAGCTGAGTATCTATCCGACTGACAAGCGAGCTTATGCAACGTCCAAGTATCTTTTTTACGGTGGAAGAACTTCTTTAACTGATTTACTTGACGCCTATGCAGTATGTTGAGGTCAGCCAATCCTCTTCCGCCCGTCGATCTTGGTAAGTATAGCCTTTCAGTGCATGCCTTAGGATGGTGAATTCTATGCTCTGTCATGAGGGTCCTTATTTTCCTTTTCAGCCTCTCCAAGTCAGTGTTAGACCATTTTAATATACCAAACGTGTACGTGATTACCGGTACCGCCCATGTGTTTACAGCTTTAATTTCGTTTTTTCCGTTTAGTTCCGTTTTTAATATTTTTATCACCCTGTTTTGCAATTTAGTTTCTATATTAGCCTTAGCATTGTTCTGATTAATATTAAGATTCTGCTCATATCCTAGATATTTATAATACGCGCTGTTAAGATACATTATTTCGGTTTCAGATTCCAGCTTATCATAAGTTTTTGGTATACCTTTATGAGCTATAAGTTTGGCACACTTATCCAACCCGAATCTCATTTTGATGTCATCTGAGAATTGTTGTGTGAGTTGGATTAATCTATTCAGTGTGTTTTCAGATCCCGCATATAGCTTCAGATCGTCAACGTAAAAGAGGTGGCTTAGTTTATACTTTTGGTCTCCATTTTTCAGCTCGTATCCTAGGTTCGATCTTTTTAAGGCCCAGGAGAGGGGATTCAGGCTCAGGATAAACCATATAGGGCTTAGCGCATCGCCCTGGAAGATTCCACTTCGTATTGGTATTTCTTCGGTGTTCACAGATCCATTATCAAGGTTTACAACTAATTTGGTCTGCCAGTTTTTCATACACCTTTCTAATAGATTGACTATCTTCTCATCGATTTTATAGAGTCTTAAGCATTCAATTAGCCAAGAGTGTGGCACCGAATCGAAGGCTTTTTGATAGTCAATCCATGCTACTGCAATATTGCGTGTTCTAAGACGGGCATCGTGTGTAGTAATGGTGTCTATAATCAGTTGTTCCTTGCAGCCCTGAGACCCATAACGACATCCTTTTTGCTCTTCTGTTAAGATATGGTGTCTTTCTAGATGCTTAGATACCTTTGTGGCTATTATTGAGGTGATTATTTTATATAGCGTCGGAAGACAAGTTATTGATCTATAGTTCTTAGGGTTTTCTGTTTGATCTGCCTTTGGCACCATGTAGGTAATACCTTTTGTTAGAAATTCTGGCAAGTCACTATCGCCATCCAATATTTTGTTAACCTCGCTTGTCAAATTTTTGGTTACAGCTACTTTCTTCCACCAGTAGTTGTGCAGGTGGTCTCGTCCTGCAGCCTTCCAGTTATGTGCCCTTCTTAAAGCCGCTATTACGTCTTGTTCCTCTACTTTTATAGGCTCCATGTTCGCTATAGTGGCGCAGTTATTTTTTTCTTCTTGTAGCCAAACCGCATCCTTATTATAGTTGCCCTTTTCTTCCCAGATATTTGCCCAGTACTTCGTCAGTCTTTCTACGTCAGGTGGTTTTCACTGTTTCACATTTTCTTCATTTAATTGTTTATAGAATGACTTCTCACTGCTGCCATATTTTTTATTATCATTCTTCCTTTTATAGCTAATATTATATCTTCGCAGCCTTTTACCGAGCATTGCAATTTTCTGTTTTAGATTATCCTTTAGTATTGCCATCTGTTCGTTTTAATCTGGACTACCAATACATATTTTTCTGTCCTTAAGGTATTTTTTACATTCCTTTTTTAATTTTTTACATTTGTTGCCTCTTTCCCACTCATATAGTTTTGTCAGTATGCTTCTGTGGTTTTTAATATTTTGTTCAATTCTGGTCTTCCACGGTGGGGCATTTTGATTACTGGATCTTCCTTTATCACCTCTTATTTTAATACGCATATACTGAATTAGTACTTTGGGTAGTTCATTATTAATAACTCCGAGGCAAAAGCTGGTTTTGTTATTAGGGCCGCCGCCCGCGCTGTTGTCAGCTTATAAACTAATCCTAACATTGATGAATATATAAGGACCCATACTCTTCTAGCTCATGCGCTTGGAGCCCAACTTTTAAAATACTCTCCAATTATCTTTTTAATAATCTTTATGGGTTTTTATAAATTAAATTTTTTCTAACAACGTTGTTTTATTTACTGCATACATAAAAAATCCAGTTTTTTTAAAATATTTTGTAGATTTCTTTTTAAATTGCATAAAATATTTCTGCGTAGTAAAGAAAGACAGGACTGGATAGAATGTGATCATAATTCAGTGATAATTTGTCAAAGAAACTTTCACAGGCTACTGTAATGTTTTTTACAAAACTTCTGGATTTCTCCTGCGTCGGTTTTTGCTTAGTCGAAATTGCTGACGTTTCGCCAATCATCCTGTTGGCTTCTTCAGAGCTTGTCTTTATATATTGCTCTAAGGGAGCGGGTGGGGGGGCTAATGAGGGTTATAAACACCGTCTCGGATGACTAATTCCCAGATTGGTGATAGGTAGAGACCGGAGTCGCGATTAACATTGTTAGGTTGTTTATAGATTTCTATAGACTCTCGGATTTTTCGTTGGTAGAAGAACTGATTACATGCAGGAATTTTAGTTTTATCAAATAAAATTTTATGCCAGGTTTCATGAGTGTGTTTGGCAACAGCTAATGAGTTTATTTGTCTTAGTCGTAAGGCCCTTTCGTGTTCTTTGAGCCTAGTTGATATTTTTCGTCCGGTCTCTCAAATGTATGCTTTGCCGCATATGCATGCAATGCTGTAAACTCCTGGCGTCTCAAATGACATTTTGTCTTTGACGGACCGCAGATGTTGGACGCAGATATTTTTGGACAAGTGGTAAATCTGGTTAGAACTTTTGATATGTTGTGATGTTTTGAATGTAAGGAAGGATCACAGTGGGAAGTGTAGGATTGCTTTCGGCCTCATTGCTATTGGAAGATTGTGGTGAAGTGTATTTTTTGATGGAACGTTTAATATATTTAATTTGGAAATTATTAATGGCAGGTTATTATTAGCATCCAACTCAATGGTAACACGTATGTTAGGGTGTATCGAGTTTAAATATCTAAGAAAATCTACTAGGGTTTCTTGACCATGAGGCCAAATAACAAGCCCGGTAAAATAAATAAGAACGCAGACGCTCTATCCCGTGTTAGAATTAACCATATTCAAGATTGTGTCGATCTCCAAAAGAAAATTTTTATCCTCGCATCTAATAACGCTGACATTCACAACCGACCATCCACAAGTAAAGAAGAAATCGTTCACGATGACAATTCTAATAATTCAGATATCGAAGACGACACAGCGGAAGTAACGGAAGCATACAACAACTTCGCATACCTTCACAAAACCACATCCCTTATAGATTATTCCAAAATAGAAACCTCTAATTCGCAATTTCTCGACAAAAACCACAAAGATATTGTCACTTTTTTTTGGCAATCAAAACTTGATCATTCGCATAACAAAATAATGGACGATATTTTTGAGGAAGATATAAATTTTACATTTAACAAAATTAGCTTTTTTTCTAGCAAAACCGTCCAAGGCAGGAAATATTATATGATCCCTCTTCCATATGATAATGAAACTGTAGTTCAACATTTATTCTATATTTTATTCACAGAAAAAATAACTTTGATCTTTCAAAATTATATTCTATTGAAAATAATTTACAACTTCCGATATTAGAAGTATTCTCCTTTATATTTTCCGAAAAGGATATAAAACTAAGAATCTGCCAAGATATAGTTCGAACTCCCGATCAAGACGAAATCCCTATCATTTTATACCAATACCATTCAGGAAAAAATTATTTAGATCGCGGAATAAATGAAACGGTTAAGCGAATAAAACAAAAATGCAATTTTTGACTAAAGATGTCGAAAACTATATTAGAAAGTGCGAAATATGTCAAAAAGTCAATATCTACCGTAAAAACCTCAGCACACCATTAGTAATTACAGAAACTCCTAAAACTCCTTTTGAGCGCATTAACATCGATATTTTCGAATTCCCAGTTCGTAATTACGCCCTTACCATAAGAGATGAACTCATAAAATTCATCCAGGCATATCCAATAAAAGACAAAAAAGCTTCTACAATCGTAACTACCCTTCTTCTCTACTTCCAACATTTTGGAACTCCTCTTAGAATACATTGTGACCATGGCCGAGAATTTGATAACTCCCTTGTTAAAGATTTTTTTCGTTTGTACGATATAAAGCTAACTTTCTCCAGCGTTAGCCATCCACAATCTAATGGATCACTAGAAAGATTCCATGCCACGCTCACAAAAATGATCCGAGCTCATAAAGCCGAAAATCCAAACGAACACCCCTTTCATGCTCTTTCATACGCAACAATCTGCTACAACAACACAAAGAACAAAACGCATGGTTTTTCCCCTTATGAACTAATATTTGGGCACACTTCTAGTAGGCCTCCAGAATTTCTGTATATTGAAGAACAACTTATTACCAAATACATCCGAGATCTAAATAATCGCATGCAGCATTATTATAGAGTCGCGCGTACCCGCACTGATCAACAAAAACACAAATCCAAAGTAAGATTTGATCAAGTAATCTCTAGAAATATGAATAAATATAATGTAGGAGATAAAGTTTATGTTAAAGAAACTCAAATTAGCGATAAAGCTCAGAATAAATTTAACGGTCCGTATGAAATTCTTGAAGTATTTGAAACTTCAGCCACTGTCAAAAATTTAGGCACCGAACAAGTTTCAAAATTCAATTTTGACAAGTTTAAACCTTATTACGATTAGATTAAATTTCTTTCAGGATCTTGGGACTGGTCTCTAAGGTCGCACCCCAACTCCTCATTACTCCAGTAAATAACAGTAGGCATCTTCTACCATGAAGAAAATAGTTTAAGAGTATCCAACAACAAATGGACGCTGCTATTAGATAAAGAACTAAAACCTCTGCGAGAAGAAGATTCTTCTCCTCGTATTTTTTTTTTTACATTTGCAATAGTTAGAATCTTAAAACCAATTCTAGTTCAAAATAATAAAAATAATAAAAGTTTTTTGACGTCTTTCAGGTGATTCAGATGATGAGCCATTTTCCATTAAAAGGCGCAGACTTCAGAAAATCATCTCGCTAATATTGGAATTGGAATCTGAAAATCAGCACACTATGATTGCAGATGTTGCCGTTACTAATGATAATTTGCCAGTAATATGTAAAGTATTGATTTTTACGTGTGAATTTACCAAAGAAAATTAATTTTTTGTATTTTTAAGAACAAAGGTTAGGGGAAGAAGCGGTCCTTGAAAATAAGAATAAGTCGAGAAAAAGAAAATCATTTCCTGAAAACTGGAAAAGTAACGAAATGAAGCACAAAAAAATAGTGGCAAGTCATGCACAACGTTTAAAGGGATACAGGTTCCAGAAAAACTTCCCTGTACCGAAAATCGTCTTTGGAGGGAAAAGTGTTGTTTAAAGTGCAATGAAAAGTTTGCCAATGAAATTAGACAAGTGTGTAAGGAAGCTGTAATGTCATTGTTAAGCGTTGGGCGTAAGAAACTCGATTTAATCAGAAACTAAATATCTGCTGGGAGAACAGCTTCGAAACCAGATGAAACGGTTCGCAATCACAACAGACCTAATCAAACTTCTGAACACAGCGACATTCTGTAGCCGAGCACATTAAATCTTTTCCCCTGGTTATCCATTCGAAAGATGTATGAGTTACACAAAGAACAGTTAGCAGCCCAAAACGTTGTTCATGTTTCTTGTGCCACATACAGAAATATTTTTGCAAATGATTTTCACTTTGGCTTTGATTCTCCCAAAACAGATACTTGTAAAATATGTGATGTGGATGAGAACACCGGGCATGTTATCAAATTTAAAAAAGCTTTTGGACAACAAAACTTGGATCGGCAAACTGCAAGGCATAGCGATAAAATACTTTATATTACTTTCGATTTACAGAAAACACTTGCTTTGCCAAAAATTTCTACTCTTAAAGCTTTTTATTTACGGCAAGTATGGCTCTATAATTTATTCAGTTTCAACACAGCAAAAGAAGGGTAGAGAGTATCTTCATATTTGGACCGACGGTGAAGGATCTCGGGGACCTGAGGAAAAAGGTACTTCAATATTAGCATTTTTCGAAAATATTAAAGAAAGAAATAAAAATTTTGATCACCTAATAGCATGGAGTGACTGTGCAGGAGTGTGTTTATGGCATTATTTGACAAAACCTGGCAGATTTAAGAAAAGTTCTTCACAAGTTTCCTGAGGTGGGATATACTTTTTTATGGATTCCGACAGAGATTTTGCCACTGTAGAAACGGCGATTAGGAAACATCAAAGTATTTACTCTGTTGACCAATATCTGTCAATCTTGACTGACGCAAGAACAATGACATCCTTTAACAAAACAAGGATGACCGATAACTTTACTGATATTAAGGAATTGCCACGAAAACTAGGACTAGATCGGAAAAAAAAAAGATGAAAATGAAAAAGTTTTATTTAGGGAAGTTCGGTGGCTTTAAGTCGGAAAATTTGGTATAACCAGATATAAATATTTGTTCGATGCGGCTGAGGATTGGAAAAGTGTTGATATACGGAAAAACAGAAAGATAACTAGGTCTGAACTCGAAACAAATACTTTATTAGTAAACATTAATAAATCCAAAGCTATCGCAGCAAAAAAATATGTCATTATCCAGGAACAGATTCCTTTCATCCCAGAAAATCTCAGAGGTTTCTATTATAATTTGAAACGACTAGATCACTAAATTTATCTTTTTTTTTTGTTAAAAAGGGTCATTGAATCAAAATATTCATATCCCGCCACGGTCCTCTTTACGTACGTAACCGGTAACCGGCCACGTGCGGCGGTTATGTTTTTCAATCTTTACTACGTACGTCAAAACGAGTTTTGAAAAAGATATATAAGGGAACTATTCGTCGTATTGTATAGTGGTATGACTTTGCTGGGTGACGAGTCACAAAATTCTTTATATAACGAGTTAGAAGAATATCTCGATTTCCAAGATGAGCGACAAACGAAGACTTAGAATTTCAAGAAATAGCGGATAATGTACCATCGTCACCTCAAGCAGTAAAGAAACGTCGGACTATCTCTAATACGGAAAGATAAAAGAAAGAAACTTAACATTCAAAATAAAATTGACGATGATAGCCGACATATTGAAAAGGACGATCAAAGAATTGTTACTATCAAAAAAAAGGTATTGTCTATTTGTCATGGTAACTTTGCTTTTACATGATCACACGCATTCCGATAAGATAAGATATCGAATGATATACAGGTGGTCCGCTTTTCTTTACCTTGCTTTTATATGTTACGCTATTATATCGTTCGCGATATCGTTCCCCGCGGTATATGAGTATTTCGATTTAATTTTGTTAAAGTTTTTGCATCTCTGCCGTCATAATTTCCATTTTATTTTTTGAAAATATACCGGATGTCCTTAAATTATTTCCTACGGAAAATATCGCGCGGGTTACGTAACTTTGCTTTTACATGGTCACACGTATTCCGATAAAAATTTTTGCGTCGAATCATATATAGGTTGTCCGATCTTCTTTACGTTGGTATTATGTATTATGTTGTTACATCGTATTTTTCGAACGAACGATATTTTCATTTTCGTCATTTTTACTTCGTCATGTACTGGATGTTTGATATCCTTCTTCGTATCTCTGGCGTCATAATTTCCATTTTATTTTTAAAAATATACCGGATGTCTTTAAATTATTTACTACGGAAAATATCGCACGGGTTGCGTAACTTTGCTTTTACACGATCACACGTATTCCGATAAGATTGTTTGCGTCGAATCACATACAGGTTGTCTCATTTTCTTTCTATCGTTCTTACGCGTTACTCTATTATATCGTCCATTTTAAATAAACGATACAACGAATGTTTTTATTTCCGCACATTTTCATTTGATCGTTTCCTTAATGTTTTTTTTTTTTAATTAAAATTATATATAGGATGTCGAGATATTATTCTCTACGGATAATCGACAATTCGACTGAATTTCTTTGAAATTTTTGCATCCGAAACGTCGTAACTTTTATTAAAAAATATATGTACAGGACGTTAACACAATTTTTTTTTGTCGCACAATACGTGAATTGTGTTTTTTTTGTCGCTTTTATATGATCATACGTATTTCCATTAAACCTTTTAGGTCGAATCATATACAGGTTGTCCGTTTTTTTTTCAATTTTTTTACGGATTACGTTATTATATTGTCAGTTCCGAACAAAGCATATAGAAAACATTTTCATTTTCGTACATTTTTAATCGTTTCTTTACTGTTTGATTTAATTTATATCAATTTTTATTTTCTTAAGAAAAGGTATACGGGACGTCCTCTCTTACATAGAATAATTGATGAACGTTGTGTTACTTTAATTTCTTTTCGTTTTTATAAAATCGCTCGTGAGAGAATTTTTGGATAAAATTTTCCATTCTCGATTTTATTTATACCTTTACCGTACCTCTTTGTAATTACACCAAATGATATTTATTTTTACGGTTTTTATTGAACTTTAAATGTCATAATTTTTTTTAAACGTTTTTCTTTAAATATGTATCAATTTATGCGTTCGTGCACATCTTATCGTATAATTTATTCGCCTTTTTCTTTTTTTATTCAGAAGTTTCAAGGCGAAAATAATAATGGAGTGCGAACAAATGAGAAGCGATCGATACGGACGGTATCGAGTGGCGGCCGGCGACCGGAATTGCCTGTTCCGTTCTATCGCCGTGGTACTGTACGGTAACGATCGGCAACATTTACAGGTAAGATCGGGCGCGGTCGTGGCGGCGGAAAACAATTGAAACGATTTAGCGGTCTGGACTGTTTTTTTAAATTTCAATGATTATAAAACTGTTATGTCAAAAAACGGCGAATGGGGTTCCGCGATGGAACTATTCGCACTTTCTGGACGATACAAATCCGATTTTGTTGCGATACAGTGGACGCAATCATTACGATTGTTATATCGAAATGCGGTGCAATTTCGATTTGTCTAGGCCAGGTGTGGAGGTCATGACACCTTTGTCCAGGATTCTGTCGTCGCGAACATTAGGGAATCGGAGCCGTCTGTCGTTGGCGAAGAATCGATCGAAATTGTCGTAAATCCTACCAAGAGTCCTCCGGAGGAGACGACCACGATAACGTAACAACAAAACGAGGAGAAAGATGACGAAGACGAGGGCGACGATTTGGATTCCATCGCGGAGTCGGTGGCGGAAGCCTCGAGGCCGGTCATCCGCGGTATAGTGGGTCGCGCGTGGCATCCTCTACCTTCGTTCGACACGCACAGGCGAGAATGGCGTATTCGAAACGAAAGAGTTAAAATATTTTATCAAAATGCCGTAGGTCACGAGGACATTGATTTTGATTTGATCGAAACACATTATCTAGGAAGGAAAAGAATGTTTTGTCCGTTTTTCGGGGCTGCTTTTTGGTTTTCGGAACTTTATCGAAAAACGGGTCGAAGCGAGTTGTGTTCTTCCGGTCGTAATGTCTTGGGTGAAAACGCGTTCTTTAAGGAACCGGTTGATTTGAACCTTCTCCAATTGTACGCCGGAGGACGATTGAACGTAGACGAATTTGAAATAATGCGGCATTTTGGAAAATTTTCTAGGGCCTATAATAGCATTTTCGCTATGGCCCATCCTATGGCAGTTACGCCGGTTTAGGAATATACTAATATACTAATAATATTAATACTCTAATATACTAATAATATTAATCGTCAAGTGAGGTTTATGGCGGATTCGCATAGACCGAGAAATCGTCGTTTTAATGAGGCGCATCTTTATTTCATGGACGTATCGGAAGACACGGCCAATTGGCGGACTTTTTTCCACCGTTTCGGGACAATTATCCGACGACATTGTCGATTCATTCGAATCGTATATAAGACGGGAAAATCGATTGTGTAAAATTTTTAAATGGGCAGGCCAATTATATAGGGAGGAGGTCTAGATCGCCGCTGTCAATAACAGGGAAGTCAGGGAAATTGTTTTATGCGTTAATGCGCGGATCAAGGACGAATGAAAGGGTCCACGTAAATCGGGATACCACCGTAGGAGGATATCTGAGGCCGCGGCTGGCATCTCGGGACTTCAGGTTCCGACAAACGAAACGATCGCGAGTATTTATATCGGGGACAGGCCCTCTTGCTAGTAGGACGTGGAGTTTGTTCCTAGACCGTTGGAGAAGGACGCGGCTTTGCCGTATAGAGAGATTTCTGTTATCACGGCAACATTAAATCTAATGTTGTATCCTTTAATTCATTTGCACGCGGGGAGTTCTTGGAACGAATCCGCCGACAAGGTCAACACGTTGAGACAGTATTACAGATTTCGCTTGTTATCGGCTATTCCGATTATAAAGGACGATCGTTATTGGAATGTTTTGAATTTAATAGATAAATTGCAATTGCAATACATCATCGACGCGGCTGTCAAAATCGAGTACAATGACGTTTCTTGGGCAGAAAAAAATCAAAAGATATTACGATACCTACGACAGTTTGAAAAGATTCTTGGAAATACGGAAGGCGGAAATTAACGAGGAAAATGAAGGTCTTTACTCGCGTACGTCCCGGCCGCATCATCATCTTACCGGCTACGATTCCCGGTACCAGGCGGTACTACCACAACGGTTATCTCGACAGTTTGGCTTTGTGAAAAATTCGAGGGTCAGACGACCCCCTTGCTGGACCGTTGTCGATCGATGCCGGTGGAAATATCCGAAACGGCAAATATCGAGCACCGTTTTTAAGATCGAGAGGCAAATTCTTTACAGACGTCCTCCGGGTCTTTGCTTTTTTAACAGGCAACAAAATCGTTTAGTCGGCAACGAATGGATTATCCCCTATAATCCAACGCAGTTGGCGCGATTCAAATGCCACGTCAATTTGGAACTTTGCGTCGGAAACCCGGTCCAGGTGTGTCGATACATTAACGTCTACGTTAATAAGGGGTTAGACGTAGCGAACATCCAATGCGTTGAGATGCAAGTGAATTCGACCACCGATACGATCGATTGGAACGACGCGGCGAAATTCTTGAAAATGAGATATATCGGACCGCACGAAGCGGTCTATCGCATCTTGGGAACTAGAATGTTCCACATTAGTCACACGATCGAAAAGTTGCATATGGAAGGAGAGGCCTGTGAAATTTACAGGGAAGGGGACGAGGTGGCGGTAGTCGAAAGGGACGAGCGTTCTAAGCTCGTCGCTTGGTTCGAATTGAACGCGGCGGAGGAGCTGACTGGTCGGCGACGGTTCTACATCGACATCGTCGAAACGCACTCTTGTCGTCAAGGTCGTTGGGTCGCCATGTCGCGACCCACCAATTGTATAGGTCGTATGAGTCCGGTTTATCCGAGTCCGGGGAATGGATGCGAAAACTGTAAACGGCGTTTTATGTCCGTATCAGGCCGGTTGCGTAGCGTTGAAATTAATTCCGCACGACGACGAAGAGGCGGACAAGATTTTGGATTGGGTGGCGGATCGTCTCCGTCATCCGTACATATGCAAGGATGCAAGTACTCCGTACGTGCCGGTATACGGTCCTTTATTGTTTCATAGATCGATTTTTGGTCGAATGTTCCACTTCGATGGAAAAAGTTAATCGTCCTCGGGATTGGATATCCGATTGGGTTACGACGAAGAGGCGGAGCAACTTTTGGACGAGGAAGAGATTACACTCGAGGAATTCGCTTTTGTTCCGGGACCGAGTCAAAATTTGCATCTGATCGATTTTAAGGATCAACAGCTGGGATTCGTTTACGAGGTTTTGCAGTCCGTAAGTAGATGGATAAAGGGACTTCCAGGGACCCCCTAACCTCACTTTTTGGCCACTCGGCCACGGGCCCCCCGCCCCCGGGCCCCTCGGCCACGTGTCTTCTTCTTTTCGCCCTTGGGCCATTTGCCCATAGGCCACTCGCCCATGGGTCACTCGACCATAGGCCGCTCGCTCATTGGTTCAAGGTCGCTCGGCCTAACCAAACCGTCGTCCGTGGTACCGACCTAACCAAATTGTCGTCCGTGGTTCCAACCAAACCGTTGTCCGTGGTGCCAACCGTTGTCAGTGGTGCCAACCGTGGGTCCGTGGTGCCAACCACTAATTGACTTTATACTTAGATCTTTCAACGACAACAATTCGGCCATTGTCTACAACAGAGAAAAAAAAATTACAGTGCCTTGTAATGTCCCCACGGAAGAGTATCAAACGTGTTTGCTATAAGATATCTTTTGTCGTCATACGGACTTAGCGCCACTTTAATTTGTTCGATACTAAACACCTTGTGCGTATAAGAACGAATGGTTCGTTGAGTAGCATGTTTTTCTTTTAAATTTTTCAAGCAATCAACAAAATCTTCAAAAGTTATTTTATTTTTAACAATCTGGTAGTTTACACCCTTTGATTTTTTTACAGTTTTTCCGTTTAAGATTTTATAAGTGTACATTTTCGATCTTAGCCCGGCATAGTGTGAAATTATTGAACCGTTTTCCTCGTCCTTCATTAGACCCAGTACTTTCTTATTGACGCGAGGCATATTGTATGGATTATCAATGGGATAGTCGGATGTGTCGAATTTGCTTAAATTGGACTTAATAACCTCTTCGTATACATCATCACAATGGATGTTGTAAATGAAACTGTCCGTGTCCATATACTGAATTTTACATTTCTCCGGACCTAACTTGGGTAGCATGTAATCGTAATGTAACGAATACATGATAATTTTAGATAGATCCAGAATTGACATTCCAATGTAAAGGGGTTTGTTAAAAATAAGTTCCGATTTTTTCAGTTCCACCAACATTAGATTATCATCTAGTACAGTTCTATTGTGAAATCGGGGACTAGCAATTAAATTTTTAGCACCGTAACGACCCTCCCACTTTCTAACAAATTTTACGACCCGATGCTTACGTATGTTTTCCATAGTTTTTCCGAACACCGCGTTGTTAAATAATTTAAAAAGATTTTTACCAAAAGTGGTAGTGGCTTGCGTCCGTAAGTGATTATTTAGATCGATATATTCTTTTAGCCAAGAAGATTGCCTAAATTTTAATACTCTGTGTATTTTAGTAAGAACGAGTCCGTGTTTTAAAGCTTGCTTTAAATTTCGATAGTGTATAACGTAATTGGTTTTATTAAAAAGGGTTGTCATCAATTTTGGTAATTTTGAATTGGGAGGCACGCGATGCTCGGCACAAAATGGGAAATCTTTATGTAGATCGTGTAAACTCTGAGGGTATTGCAAATCTACCTCCAAAATATAGCCTACCCCGCCCGTGTCTGGAACATTATTAATGCTAAGGGAGGCAATTTCTTCCCGAGTCAACCATGTGAATCCGCCGTAGGGAAGAGGCTCCGACATAGCCTTGCCGTAAAGATTGTTAACGTCAAAAAATGTGAGATAATTCGATTGCTTTGATGGATCGTAATTGGAGATGTACTTGTTGTTTGCCTCAACGTACCTGCCAACGCACACCGAAATCCCACCCCGTATACCCTGTTCGATAAACATAATCTGATCAATGTCATTTTGTGAATCTAAGCATACAGTCCCACGTATATCCGGGCATACTAAAATACCATGCCGGGTCCAAAATATGCGTCACCATAAAATTTTTTCGAAAATTTTCAAATACGTCGGCCAAAAGAATAACGTCCGTTTTCAAATATAAATCCGAATATTCGCCCAAGTTTTTAATTTCAAACGCGGACCAGACTTTTTGCGCATGAGCATACTTTTCTTCACTAATGTCGGACTCATATAATTTATTGTAAAAAGCATCGATGGGCGGTAAACTCGTTTCGTTTAATTTGTCGTAGTCGTCTATGTAATCATAACAAAATACACCCTTTTGCGACAATAAATTTAGTTTTGATTCGTCTTGAAGGTGAGAAAATTCCTTTTTTAATATGTAAAGTTCATTTTTGTCGACGCTGTTTACCAAATTGTCTAGAGACGCCCCCAAAAATCCAAACGAATCTATAAATCGAAACTTTAGCTTATATACGGGCTCGTAATAGGTAAAAGATATGTATTTTTCCTTGTTGACCGGAACCAAACTTAAAGACCCTTTATTGCCCAAGGCCCTAAGGATAAAATGGGCGTCGTACCCTGAGAGATTCTGGAATACTACGGGCACTATGAACAATTTTCTAAAATTTAAATTACAAGCCTGATGGGCGAAATTTCTGATTTTCCCGGTAAAATGGTCGTGGTCGCGGACAATGACGTCTGTCGGTGAGAAAGGCTCTTCGCAAATATGACAATGTGTCGAAACTTGAGAGAAAGTAATTTACCCTTCCATGGGTACGATATCAATAAATTTCGATTGGACAAACTTCGATAAGTCAGATATTTGTCGGACGAACCAATCCATACAATCTGGGCCGCGATAGGATTCGAAAAAGGACAAAGAATCGTCATAAGAACATTTAAAATAATATGCGGCACTATATGCCTCATGCTTTTGATATTTTCGCGTTTTGTCTGAAATTACCAAATTTACATCTTTAAGTTGACTTTCGAAATCGGCGTAGATTACAAATGGCGTGGTTTGTTTGTATATATGGTTTCGAAATTCAACATAGTCGTATTTGGGAAAGGACACTTTATAATCGTTCAAACTGACACACAACCTTTCATGATCCTTTAAGAGCGTTTCGCTACTGAAGTAATTCAAACACCTATCGCAAATATATTTTTTACCGTTATGTCTACTAAGCTGGCGCGACACTAGTCGAGATAAATTTTTAATATAACAATAATGATATTTAATTT
The DNA here is from genome assembly GCF_029955315.1 of Cylas formicarius. Lineage (NCBI taxonomy): Eukaryota > Metazoa > Arthropoda > Insecta > Coleoptera > Brentidae > Cylas > Cylas formicarius. The sequence goes on from NW_026844365.1 coordinate 21,636,893, forward strand.
CTTCTTCTTTTTCATATTTATGGTCCTCTGCCGTCGTCGGTTCCGGATCAAAATCATTAATTTTTGGATAATACTTATTTTGAATTAATAGTAAATTGACATGTTTTTCGCGTTTTTCTTTAGTCAAACGGGCCGGTAACACTGAATAAAAACTTTTACTGTTATTTTGAATTAACTCTAAAACGTACACATTTACGGAAATTTCGTTGAATTTTTCAAATATATGAATTTGATTTAGACCCATCGGTGTTGGGCAATTTTCAGTTCTTAAAACGCCCTTATAATAAGGATATGAAGTTGGTAAGTGTTGTTTGAGATGTACAGGAAAACAAGCACAGACCACTGACCAATAAAAACAGGCTTCGTCATTATTTTGAATATTAATGCATGCATTTTTTCTCTTAATTTCTGGGGGCAATTCAATGTAGGAAGAGCCGTTACCCACTTCAAATTTGTTAATATTAATTTCCAAATAAAGAATTTTTTGCAAGGCAAATCCCGAATCGCGTTCTTGAAATTCAGACAATTTATTTAGAATTTGAATTTTAACATTTTCAACGAACCATTCGTTTAAATCCGTCCCCAAGTCGATGACAGCATTTTTGGTAGAAATATATTTCACGTCGGTCACGTCTTGGTCGTCGCTTTTTCTCTTTATAAATTCCCCGCAAAACGTAGCATTTACTTTTAGCATTGGCGACGCTTGTTTTAAAATTTTTGAAATTTTTTTCTTAAATATGACAAGACAGTCGTTTAAAAACTGTTGTTCGTCTTTGTGTTTCAAATTGATTATTACACCCGTTAAAACTCTTCCCTGGAAACGAGACACGATCTGCTCCCACAAAACCCTTTGTTTTATATTTGTAGGACTGTTGTTTTGCAACCCCATTCCAAAATGGTGGCGATGATTCAAAATCATTTGTTTAATAGTCTTAAGATGTTGAATTGTTGTCTGTATTTTCCTTTGTAACCCCATGGATATATTTTTTTTTGGACTACGAACAATCTTGTTGCACCGAATGATGTTTCTGCGTAAACGTCCCAACCAAACATTTTTATCTTCTTCCGTTAAATTATCGAACACGTATTTGTTCACTTGACGAAAAGCCAAAATTAAATTTTGAGCGTCCTCAATAGTTCGCGTAAAATTCATTGCGACCAGTTAATAATAATAATATTTGAAAAAATAAGACTTACCGTCTCTCTCTCTCTCTCCCCCGTAATTTTTAATTTTGAACAATTTCAAATTGTTGAGCGGGCCAACTGCCGACTTCTTTAACGCCCCGATACACCAGACTGTAGCGGCCCGTCAAAAATTGGTCTATATTCGGCCGGAAGCTGTCCGTCACCCGGTTCGGCAGGAACACCACCGATAATTCTAACTCCAATAGAACCGCCTCCCCAAACTGGGTCTTTACTATTCTGACCTTGTCAATCTTGTATGGTCGACCAACGTCTAACTGCCCCAACTTAACTATTGGTTTTCGATTCTCTTTATTCGCTGCAATTTTTTCATTTAATGCTTTTAAGTCCATCTATAACGAAAGTAGAATCCTTCAGTTCAATATTGACAATTTTTTCAAGAAAAAAAAATAGTACTTACTTTGGCGTTGGTTTGGGAGGGTGCGGTGGCGCGGCTAACACTGGGATAACACGGATCGTTTGGTCAATTAAGCGACTTGATCACACACACAACTCAAGCGGTATTTAAATGATGACAAACAATCGAAACCTTTTATATACTGTATTCCGACAGCGGACTAATATGAAAGTCTCGTTGCGAAGGCAGGCGACGCGATGATCTCACCCGCCAAGGTTTCGTTTAAACATTTCGCAAAGCGATGATGTCATGCATCCGCTGCGGCACACCGGCCACGCGGCGGGCGATGATGTCATCCAGTCGTCAAACGCGACGGCGGCGGTACGCCATCGCACACAATTGCGCTGCAATTTACATTCATACCGCGACCAACGGTCGAGATTCGAAGCGAAGCTCACACCAGAATATTTAATAATTTAATGGCGATAATTGATTTGTTTTAACATATTCATTGGGACCTAATAATAATAAAAATATTTGTAAAAATTAGGCTTATGTTAGTCTTTTTAGAATCCCTCAGAAAACGATGATCACACCAGAATATATAATAATTTAATTACGATAATTGATTTGTTTTAACATATTCATTGCGACCTAATAATAAAAAATATTTGTAAAAAAATTAGGCTTATGTTGGTCTTTTTTTTTATTCTAATGTGTATGTAACTTTTTTTTTCACTTCCGGTTCAACAGGTTTGGTTCTAGTTGTTGTTGTTGTTTGGAAGAGTGTGTGTGTGTCTAAATAAAAAAAACACTAACAACACATCAACATCGACAATATTTTTAAAATTAAAAAAAACTATGGGATTGATGCGGGCAGAGAGGACGCTAAACTTGCAAAATGTTTAAGTTTTTTTCTGCATTCGTCGGAGTGAAGGCGCGCCACTTGTAACTCGCTCTGCAGCAGGGCAATTTTAGTTTCAGTCTCTTTGATCCGGTCCTCGTTTCGCACCAGCTGCGACTCTAAAACCATTTTCAACTGGAACGCTTCGCATACCACCCTTCTTTCTTCGTCGTCGCTAAACGTATCGAACCAACCGGAGGAATAGGAGGATGAGCCGGTATGCTGCTGCTGAACCGTTTCTTCCCTTTTTCTTTTTTTTTTGTGAGGCTTTGGGGGCGTCGTCGCACTACGACGCCGTTTTGACGGTTTTCTTACTTGTTGTTGTTGTTGTTGCACTTCCGGTGGTGGTGGCGGCGGCGGCGGCGGCGGCGTATAATGTATGTCGTAGCTCGTTAAAAATTCGTACAACTCTTCGGGGGGGAGCGATATTTGCTGCTGCTCCATGATGCGCGCCCCGACACAACTGTTACATCGACACTGAGACTTATAATACATTCGCGTCGTCAATCCACGAATCGTGCGACTTGTCCAATCCCAACCAGCGTACCAAAACTTTTTTACCGCGCCTGCGCAGAACCTTTTCAACGAGATAGACGTCAGGATTGGCCGTTTTTTGCAATTCTTCTTCGTAAAATCCTCCCATTATAGGTTTACCGTTCATATCTTCGAGAAGATACGTCACCGGGTTCGTGATCTGCACTTTGACCATTTTAAATAGTTCGGTGGTCCAATTCGGCGTGTATCCTTTGTTAAACACGTGTTTGGCTTTACTAATTCTAACCACGTCACCCACTTTCAATTTCCTAGCTCCGAATATTTTCAGGTGACTGAAAGCGCTCTTCAAATGTGAATCGGCGTTACTTTTATTCACCGCATTAGGTTTCATTCCCGTCGTTCTGTATTTCTTGTTGTTGTATTGTTGAACGACAGAGGGCAGCACGTCTGTCCAGCGGTACGTTCCGTTTAACGAGAAATACCGATGCAATTTTTCTTTGAGCGTCCTTATTACCCGTTCGACTATCGCAGCCTTTTTCTTACTGTACGTACTATAATGATTAATTTCGTGCTTGGTCATGAGCTTTGCAAAATTGCCATTATAAAATTCCTTGCCCAGATCCGTTTGCAGGTTTTTTGGGTGTCGATCCCGTGCCTCTTTTAGAATTTTGGCGAAGGCTTTGGTCACATCACTACCCGTTTTTCTTTTTAACGGTTCGCACCACACGTATTTTGAAAAACAATCGATAACAACCAATATAAATTTAAAGTTTTTATTTTGTTTCGCATATCGATCGAGCTGGGCCAAATCGGCCTGCCACAAATCATCCAACCCTCGTATTATAGTTCTGCGACGCGCATAATTTCTACGTGCCGGCCTGTGCAGTACCCGCACGAGTTGTGTCTTTTCTTTACTACTCACTCGTCAATTTGGTCCGCTGCTCTTTTTTTGGGCCGATACGACTGTTGCTGCGGCGGGTGATTGAGAATCTTTAATTCCAACGCCCTCGTTATATCTTTATTTTCCCGGGAGAGTCGATTCACCTCGGGAACAATCTCGTCGAATCTCCGTTCCGTCACTAACGCTTGATTTTCCAACTCTTGCTTTGTGCATATCTCGCCTAGTTTGCAATCAAGGTCGCGGCGAAACTTTAGAAATTCACCTCGAAACGTTCCGACTTGTTGCTCTAAACGTGCGAATCTACTCTTGTTTGCTTCCAACGCCAGGGTAATGTCCCTGTTTTGCCGCGAGAGTCGCTCCACCGCTAAAGCGTGTTTTTCGAACGCTTGTTCTTCTGGGGCTAGCAGCGGTGGTGATGCGATGACGTCCTTGGATCGTAGCCTTTTCGTAAGCGCCTCGTCCACTTCATCGTCCACGTACTTTTTGGTGGCCGCGTCGTAGTTTTCGCTAGGCATTTGGACATTGCAAATTCTTAAATGGTTCATATCGACGTTTCCCTCCGCGGTATAATCGAAGGCGGAGCTCTTTATCACGGTAGTTCGCTTGGAGCGGACACCGCTGGAACGTCCAAACTTGTCCAGACTCATTATTAAACTAACGTATTATACCGGCTTCTTTTAACTCTTCGACGATAGAGAGAATTTCGTTGTCCGCGGACGTGTTCCCTGCGTGTTTCGACGCGACCAGTAATTTTAGGCGCTCAACGAGTTCGTTGACGTCGTCCCAGTACACGTATTCCATAGGCGCGTTATTATAGCGCATACTATAACCTTGTCCACTGTACGAATAAGGACGCGGTTTTACTAACGGTCGAATGACCTGAATGTACTTGGGTACCGTCGACGCGCCTTTTAGACGCCCGCGCGAGTCCCTATGTACCCCCGTGACATCCATAATTTTTTTATATTCTGCCAAATCGTTTTCGGTGTATGTCTGGGGGTTTTTCAAAAACACCAAATTATATAGGCCGAGAGTGCCGGGGTAACGCGTGCCGTCCACAATAATGTCGCCAGATCTTCGATGAAAATCCATCCACTTATTGCCGAGAACCCATTTCGATGAGATCGAGTCATAAACGGGGCCATAAACGATGTCCTTGTCGGCCGATTTCGCCCATAAATTTTGAATATAAGGATGGGAAATCTCAGGATATTGATCCAGATAGGATCGAAAGGACTCGTCAGCCACATTCGAGGTGTCAAACACTTCATCCTCCTCCCCTTCCTCCTGCTGAATATCTTGCATCTCTACACTACGATCGGCAGCCGAGGATGTCGCCGTTTCCCGAATCTCCTCCAACGGCAAAAACGACACGTTGTCGTTCTTTTTGATTTCCGCTTTCGGTTCTTGCTTGAGGCCGGTATGTTCGCTTTTTACTTTTAACAACGCCGGTTGGAGGGGTTTTATTTTCGCAATACGCTCGAGCGGCTCGCTGACGGGTTTAAAAAGTTTCCGAATGGACGCGTCCTCCTCGCTCTTGCCCAATTTTAGAGCCAAGTACTTTTTCCTAATTGACTTGGACAGGTCGTTTACTTTCCGTTTAAGCGCCGCGTCGGCGATGTCAACGGGCGCCGCCTTCATGACACTGTGTTTCCGACGATCACTTCTCATCCAGTTTTATATACTTGTCAAAACCCTTGCGGTAACGGCCGTTTTTCAATTCAAAATCTTTGACAATTACGAGGCTTCCGTATTTGTCCTGCCAACAGGCGGAACAGATATTTTTGAACGCGTCGTACGAAACGTCGGGGGAGACGTGCTCGTCGTAAACGTGGTGTAAATTCACGTCATCCTGTTTAAACAGTACTATAACGCAATTGTCCCGTATCAGTTGCTTGGGTATTTTGGACTACGTCTGGCAGAGATAGGCCGCGTCGATGGACTTGTGTCGACACATTGAGAAATATTCGCGAATTTTATTTTGTTTGTCACACGACACGTCGTCGAAAATGAACACGGAATTCTCTTTCGCTTCACTGGGGTCGATTATCTCGTCGCTATCCCTGTAAGGAAAGTATCCAAGTCCTTTGGTTTGCTTCATTACGCGAGACAGTAGTTGGTATTTGGGTTGATACAGCGACTTTGAGTAGACGTAAACGTTCTCGAAACGCGCTCCATTGGGGCTGAAGAGTAGCGTCAACATGGCGTTAGTTTTACCGCACCCGCTCGGTCCACAAAACACCGCCCTAAACGAGTTGGGTAACAGTTTTCCGTGTTTGCTTTTATTGTTCCCGCCCTCGCCGCAAACAAAATCTAAATTTTCGATGGGGAGTGCGAGTTTCTGTTGCACCACCCGCATGACTACAACCCTTATTCGACCACCCCCTTTTATATATATACAACATATTTCGTGAATCCTTTAGCGGGTGAGATCATCGCGTCGCCTGCCTTCGCCGCAAAAAATGCTTAAAACAAATTAATGAGCCACTCGGTCCGATTAGTAATCCACACATCCTGCGACACAGGAAATACGAAACGTTGATATTATTACCGCATGTGTTTCCTTCGCTGCCGGAAATTAAAAAAAACAATAAGTAGAATATGTATATTTTATTGACCGAGACGTATATAGTGGAAAGACTCTAAAGCATTGAACAAGTTCATTTTATGAGACACGAGTTTTTCTATTTCCTCGCGCTCAAGGTATATTTCGATTAACGGATTGAATTTTTTCAGCGTTAAGTCACACCGTTCTTCTTCGTGCCAATAAGTCGCTTGCATGCAATCTCCTAGGGGGAAGATGACGTCGTTCCATTTTAGATTTCCAATTTCCTCGTCAATAAAATATAAAAACTCCAAAAATGCCTCGTGGGTAAAGTCTAGTCGCTGCTGGCCATTAACATACAGGCGTACTTGGGCGCCATCCATCTCGACATATATATGTTCATCGATCGTTACTGTAGTATCCGGATTACGCGTAGGCGTAATTCTTCTGTGATTATTAAATGTTGCATCCCAATCACCACCCATCGTTGTTGTTCTTGTTGGTCAACTAACACACACACAAAACTTACATTGTTTTTATAACTCCTACACAGTATTTATACATTTCATCCCCCTCCTATCGTCGAAATTGGACGGCACATTGAGTTTTAGTTATCTTGACCAAACACTTTGATAACAAAAGTAGCGAACTGGACGCCATCAGGTATAACAAAATGAAAATAGTTTGTTTTTGATTCGGGGAAAAGTGCTTGTCGTCGTCGTCGTCACCACTGCCTTGGAGGCTTCTGGAGTTGTTTTTGTTTAAAGAGTCATTGCTACTGCTGCTGCTGCTGCTGCTGCTACTGCTTACAATGCTGTGCCATTCTCCCTGGTCTCCGTAACTGCGATCGGAGAAAACCAAACGAACTTTATAATTTTGGTGCACCGCACTCATTGGCAGTTTAGTCTCAAACAGGTTGCCGTCCGTCGCCGCCAGATGCATCGGCGTCCAGGTGTCCGGCCATGAACAGAAAAAATTACGATTATCGACGTTTTTGAAACACACATATGCTTCAATTACCCCGCTGGGTTTGTGAATATAAAACATATTTTGCACTAATGTGGACAACAAAATAAACTTGGCGTTTAGCGTAGCCATCGCGTTCTCGAATGACACTGATCACCACGTCGTCAGCGCTTTTTTATAGCGCTCAAACAATGAAAACACCGATTTTGCGAGGGAGCCGGTCCGTCGATATGGGTTCTGCTGTCAGGCCGGTTGTAATGCACAAAACACGGCAGATGAGTTTGTAGTTCAAAATTACATTGATGTTTTCCCGGTAATTTGTGCCACATATTTAACAATTCGTAGGGTCTCACCCGTTCTATGAGGTATTGTGCCGGCAGCACTTTCAGGTCTTCGCTGTTCAAGTTCGTCGGATGGCTCAACAGTATTTTATCCATCGTGGTCACCGCCTAGTCGTCAGTTTCATTAGCAAATTTTTAATCTGTTGAAACACGCTCTCGCGTGGACAATTGATGCCTAATAGACTGAAATCCACGGGTCCTGCGTTGATCAATTTATTTAAAAAATTTCTCGCGTGGACAATTGATGCCTAATAGACTGAAATCCACGGGTCCTGCGTTGATCTATTTATTTAAAAAATTCGTTGTACTCGTAATTTGTGCCACATATTTCCTGCAATTACGCGTGCCTATTGCGTCATGCGATTGCATCGTGGAACACCGGCCGCTTAGCGAAGTTGTCCGAACGTTGTCGTAATAAATACGAGGCAAATTTGATCGAGCGGCGCAATTCGTGGCGATACATCGTGTGTGTGTGTGTGTACTCGTGCTCCGAAAACACTTGACAATGAATAAAGAAGGTCCTTATTGCTGCTACTCCGCTGCTGGTAAGTTTTTGAAGATTTTTTTTTTAATTTTTTTTTCTTCTTTTCAAAAGATTTAACTCTCTGTCCCATCGATAAATCACACCTGTTGCTTAAGCGGCGCCTCACAAATCACGTATGGAAGAAACACCCACAAGAGTGGCCAGCGTGGAAGGAGGAGCAGCTAAACCAACAGATAGCAAGATTGAATGAAAAAATTGAAGAGGACCGGCAGTGGTACGCCTTGCAAACTCAAAGGCAACAAAAAAAACAGCAACAGAATTGGACGGCGGGACCAGTCAGAACAACAACAGCAGATGATGATTGGGATACCAACAGTTGTAGTTCATATCAAACGACAACAGATTGGACGGGACCAGTCACAACAACAGCAGATGATGATTGGGATACCAACAGTTGTAGTTCATATTTAGATTTTTTAAAAAATAAAAAAACATAGTATAGAAAAAAATGTTTTGCATTTCACACAGATCCAATCCTCGTTAATCATAAAATTCGTCGGGAATTATTAGAATAGTTATCTGTAAAAAAAAAATCTTTAACTTTAACCTAGGGGGGAGTCACCGCACAAATCGGGCGAGTTGAGTGACAAAATGCTAGTCAAAATTAGCGAAGTTGGTAAGTTAATTAAAAAAAAAAATGCCTATCGAAAATGGATACAATTTTTTTAATCAAAAAATATCTGAAAAAAAGTAAATTTAAGTCTCCCCCCCGCTCTCGAACAAAGTAACTGCAGTACTAAATATACGCGGATCATAACTAGCGTTTTTATAGAGGGGGCGTGGGAGATGATTTTTTTTTATTCATATTTACGTGTTTTTTTAATAATACATGTTGCTACGCGGATCATAACTAGCGTTTTTATAGAGGGGACGTGGGAGATGATTTTTTTTTATTCATATTTACGTTTTTTTTTTGAATAATACATGTTGCGCAGATCAAAATAAAACGACAAAGTTTTTTTTGAAAAAAAATTATTTATTTTTTTTTTATACAATAATGGGTATACTGGCGTATACCCATGAATATAATTCGAAAATATTATTTAGGGCGCACATCCGTCGTCCTCCGCCCTTGTGAAACATACAGTTCGGTCTCTGTTTTTTCTCAAACTTTGGCGGCGGCGGCGGCGGAGGTACAGTTGCGGCGTGGCCGTCTCGTCGTCGTGGCTCGCCGTCGTCAAACTGTTCCACGTTAATAATGGTGGGCTTCCACGCCGACGACTCCAGCCTCTTGGCCAGAAAGTCCGCCTTTACCTGTCCCCTCACGTAAATGACGTCGGCCTGTGCGCTAATATGATTTATCACGTCGTCCACCCTCGCATAGTCGACAAATCCCCCGCTGTATATCAATCCATGGAGGCGATCCTCCAACCACTGCACCCCCCCGCTTGTCGGCGGAGGACAGCCGCCCATATTCCTTTGGCGGCTTGAAAATGAAATGGCAGCTTTGACTGCCATTACATGCCGCCAACTCCTTGACGACGAAGCCCTCGCCGCCGTCTTGCAGCTGGAATCCCTGCATGTCGACCACCACGAACCGCATGTTTACCACAAAATGTTTTGACTTCACAAACTTTGTACCACGAACTGGCGCCGCTCGATCAAATTTTCCTCGTATTTATTATTACGACAACGTTCGGACAATTTCGCTAAGCGGCCGGTGTTCCACGATGCAATCGTGAATGATGACGCAATAGGCGCGCGTATTTGCAGGAAATCCGTTTTTAGCCTCGATATCTAACTTAACGTCGACCGTGCTGGATTTCAGACTGTCGTTTCTTCTAGAACAATCGATGACGAATACGGCTCGACTTTTGAACGTTTCGTAGTTGAGCAGGGCGCGTCTCTCCTCGCATCCCTTATAACTAGGATAGAAATCCGTGTAATTGTGATGCGCCTCCACAAAATCGTTCTTGTCAAAGTCGAGGCGCGAGCGTTCGTGAGGGTAATATTCTCCGTTTAGCGTTAGTCGTATATCCGTTATATCGATGTGATCGAAATAAGTGGCGTCTTTATTTTCATTATCTTTACGATTTGTTTGAAACGCGACGATCACATAGCGGGGACTCTCAACCGCCGCGCACGTTTTTACTGACCAAATGCTCCGGCATTGTTTACAAACTCCAAATCGTCGGTCCCGGTGAGCCTTTTTAGCGTTCCTTTAACACAAATGGCGGCGTCGTGCATAAGCAACCACGCGTCTCCTTGATTGATCGTTATCTCGATTGTGTCATTGTTGAGAAATGATTTCACAAACGGGTGATAGGTGCGACTTTCCACGCGCTGAATCGACTCGTCATATTTTGGTTTTCTGTGTATGTCGAAAATTTGATTGGATAACATCGTAGCCCAGCGAACGAAGAAATTGCTTGTTCGTCGGTGTAAGGCGTCCTTTACAGGTACCCCTCGGTCTCGTGACTGACTCTACCGACGGTTTGTTAGGACCTTTATATTCGACGGCCTCGTTAAAAATCAACATTTATGATAGCTTTTTCAAATTCCAATCTGACGATGATTTCCTCGCCTCGGAAATTGACCGGCTCGAAATTTTGATCCAGAACGTGTAGCGTAATGTTGTAGATTTCTCGCTTGTTTACCGGCAAGTAAGTTAGGTATTTCGGGGTTTCGTCGATCGCGTACCCCGGATCCACGGACAAGGCAAACTCGTAAATTGTGTGCGAAGGTCTGTCGTTGTAGAACGCTCCGGACGTTATGTTGCTATCTATATGTATGGTTCTCACTTTTATTATGTCCACAGGCAAATCGGAACAGTGCACGCTGCGGGGTTCCAGAATTTTCCGCGAAAAACCCAACAGTTTTCCGATACTGTCGTCGTGATCTTTAAAGTTTATCCCGTACGTGTCGCTATAGATTTCACATTTTACCGTATTGTTGTTGGGCTTGATCGAGATCTCTTCTTTTAACTTTGCATTCTTGTCGACCGGATGTTTTTTCGGTAGATGCTCGTTAATGTAGTTTTCAATGTCACTAATTTCGTACGACCCGGTCGGAATGTTTATTACGTTCTCGTGGTTGTCCTCGTCGAAATAATACAACTTATTCGAGCCGTTCTCAATGTTGGGGATGTTATTGTACGAGTGGAATCCGATCAGAGCCAAACCGTACTCTACGCCTTCGTCCAAATGCAGCGGATTGACAAAGTCGATGGACAAAACCGAACTGTGTCCCTTCAACGTAAAGATGACGGACATGTTCTCTTTTGGGGGGAGGCGCGCGCTCCCTCGCTTTTATAGAGAAATTGCAAGCATAAATGGCCGCAATTGTACTGTATAAATTTTTGATATCGGTCGTGATTGTAGTAGATGTTGACGCCATTACCGCCGAAGTATTTAACCAATTCGACGGGCGGTTTTAGGTTACCGAAACTGTCGAAATAGTCGACATCCGTCCCCATTTTCTTGTAGGCTACCCAGTGAGTTCCTCGATTTCGACTCAAGTCCAAATTAACTATACCACACTCTTTCGATCTGATTCGTTCGGGTAAGGTGTCTCGCATAAAGACACCCCTAAAATAAGGTATTTTTAACTTGCGTGCCGTCGCCACTAAATCGATATCGTATAGGGCTCTTCTGGGCAGCTTTATAGGAAGTTTTTTTGCTTCTTCAGGTAGAGACCGAATCCGCCGCTCGGACTCTTTTTCAAAAATAACCCCGAACCGGTCTTCCCGATCTCTTCCATTGCGCGGTCGTGTCGAATGTCCTCCTCTAGTTTCTTTCGTGCGTTTTGCACATCGATGACTGTTTTGGCAATGGCAGCGGCACCGCCCGAGAGCGAACCCAAAGCCCCCAGGGCACCCAATAACGGTAAAAGGGGTAAAATTCCCCCCTTCTTCTTCGATTCGAACGGTATAATGCGGGGCACCTTAATTTTTTTACGCCCGCCCGCCTTTTTGACGGCGTCTCTGCCCGCCCGAAGCGCCTCCGACGCACCGCGCTTTAAAGTTGTCGGATTATCGTGGTGCAACAATTGTTTTTTCTTCAATGCGTTGCGAATTTTTTTAACGATCCCCTGTCGAAAGGAAACGGGGCTACGCTGCTTGCGGGATACTTTAATTTTCTTGCGACCACCCGCCTTCTTTTTTTTTAGCCCCGAGCGACGACGTTTCTGCTGCTGCTGCTGCTGCTTCCGCTGCTTTGGTTGGCCCATACCGAGCTTGCGTTTGGCCTTAACTGTGGCAGTGACAAGGAACGCTCCCGCTTTTTCACCAAACTTCGCGTCTTTCGCTTTTACTCGCTCCCACGCACGCTTTTCCAACTCTTTATCCGCTTTGTGGCGCTCCTCGAGCGATTGGTGTTGCGAATAAGCAATATCGTGTTCCCTACACGCCGCGTCCAAAGGATTCACGCCGCTATCGCCGCGACTAAGCCGTTTTTTCAATTTCGTCCCCGGTCCGCAAAATTGATAACCGGGAAGGTGTAGTTCGAAAGGTAACTTATTTATCAGCGTGTTAACGAGGCCGCTTCCGGACGCAAAGTATAACATACTGACAAAATAAAATTACGGAGTTTCTATATATATACAGGGGGATGGAGGTGGTTGAAGTAATGCCGCACTCTCCCTCATCGAAAATTTAGATTCTGGTTTCGTTTAAAGATTTTTTTTTTGCGGGAACAAGAACGTCATCAACAGGAACACCGGGATGTTCGACTAACTGGACGCAAAAAGAAGAAGAAGACCCTCCTCGATAAATATTTGTTATTGTATATATAGTTTTCTTTAATTAAACTTGGACACGTGGGGGGCGCCTCGCGGTGACGCAGCCGCTGATAGGAATAATGTCGAGAGAGCGCGCGCGACATCTAGCAGCAGCGGCAGCCCCCGGGGACTCTACCAGCGGTGGGGCCCCCCCGCGGGGCGACGCACCACGGACAACGGTTTGGTTGGCACCACCACCACGGACGACGGTTGGCACCACCACGGACAACGATTTGGTTGGCACCACGGACGACGGTTAGGTTGGCACCACGGACGACGGTTTGGTTTGGGCCGGGGTGGGGGGGGACTCTACCAGCGGGGGCTACGCCCCCCATCTCTACCAGCGGAGGCTACGCCCGGGGGCCCCCCCGCGGGGCGAACGGTTGGCACCCACGGACCCCCACGGTTGGCACCACTGACAACGGTTGGCACCCACGGACCACGGACGACGGTTTGGTTAGGCCGAGCGGCCAATGGGCGAACGACCTTGAACCAATGGGCGAGTGGCCTATGGGCGAGTGGCCCATGGGCGAATGGCCCAAGGGCGAAAAGAAGAAGGCACGTGGCCGAGGGGCCCGGGGGCGGGGGCCCGTGGCCGAGTGGCCTAAAAGTGAGGTTAGGGGGTCCCTGGAAGTCCCTTTATCCATCTACTTCCGTATCCAATCGTAACGGTATTGTTTTCGTTTTGACCGGCGAAGGAGGCACCGGCAAAACCTCGACCGTCAACGTCATTTTGGAAGAGGCGGAATTTTGCAGGTCACCGTACATATCCGCGGCTTTTACGGGGATCGCGGCCACGTTCACCCGGAATGCGGCAACTATTCATTCTTCTTTCGGCATTCCTAGGGAAAGAGGCGTAGACGATCGCCGGTGTCTAATTTGGTGGGCGAGGCAGAGGCGGCCGACGACATTAGAAACGCTCGTCATGTTAGACTAGGTGTTTATGTTGGCGTCGTGGATGTTGAAATTGATCGATGCCGTGTGACGGAAATACGGTCAATCGGGACGATCGTTCGGTGGGAAAGTCGTTATTCTTACCGGGGATCCCAAGCAGTTGCTTCCCATTGTCAAGGGCAAGCGAGTGGGAATGAGGTCCTTTTTCGAGTCCATCGTTTCACATCCGGCATGGAGTACTTTCCAACTTTGCACGTCAACGGAAAACATGTGTGTTCATCCGCAAGAGGTGGAGTGGTCCAATTTCATTAGGAGAGTAGGTGACGGGGAAAGGATCGTTTCGGACCACGGACGCGAACCGATTTGCGACAACTGTCTGTTCATTCCTTCCAAATTACTTGTCAAATCACGCGAACAACTCGTTTGTCTACGGGGACGTCTTCGAATCTATGCTCGCTCTTCCCGGAACGAACGAGCGATTATCGGAATTGGCCGAGTGATTGGCCCTCCAGTCCACCCTTTGTCCCGTGAACGGCGAGGTCGAGGAGTTGAACAAAATCATCTCAAAGATCTTCCCCGATCCTTAACGATCGGAGAGAGTCTTTTTGGCGACTAATTCGTACGACAGACAGAGTAACCGGGACGGGGCCGACGATCACGAAATCGCCAATCCCCTCGTGATGGGAGTCTCCAATGAAATTTTGGTAAGTTTAGATTTGTCGGAACTACCGCCGCATCCGTTGACTTCGAATATCGGTTCGGTGGCAATCCTTTTGGTAAATCCTAACGTACGGAGGGGTTTTTGCAACGGACAAAGAATGATAGTTTAGGAGATGGGCGACGACGTGATAGTTGGTCGCATTGTTTCTGGTCAATTTAAGGGCCGTAAATGTGTCATTATTAGAAAACAATTCGCTTTAGAAGAAAAAGAAACGCCATTGCTACCGGGCGGCGGCACATTTTATAGAAAACAATTTCCAATTAAGTTGGCGCACGCAATTACCATCAACAAAGCGCAAGGACAGACTCTTTCGCGAATCGGTTTGTGTCTAAATGTCCCATGTTTTGCTCACGGTCAATTGTACGTCGTTTTGTCCAGAGTGCGTACTTGGCAAGATATTCGCATTTTCGTAAAGGAAAGTCGTAGACTGGGTTGTTTCTTTAAAGACGGTCGCAAAAATAATCCAGTTTTCACGCAGGGCGTTTTTAGACAATATCTTCAATTGAATTCGAAGATTTGCCACTTTTCACTTTTTTGACGATTCCCATTTTCGTTTCGATTTCACGACCCCATTTTCGTTTCGATTTTACGACACAACGATGTCAGTTCACCGATAATGACTTGTAATCGAGGGCGACTTTTTACCGGTCCCTTACCCGATATCGCCTTTTCACCCGACCGTGACTTTTTACCGAATTATGACGTTTACTCGATCACGACTTTTACCAAATACAAATATTACATTTTCCAAATTTTTATTAAGTACACGAGTTCCAATATTTCCTTCCGCCGGTATGAATGATGACTTTTTCCCGATTACAATTTTAACCCGATAATGACGTTCACCCGATTGTGACTTTTACCCGATTACCCGATTACGACTTTAATCCCATCTGCGCCTACCATAGTTGTAACGGGGAATCAGGGTTCGATTCCGGAGAGGGAGCCTGAGAAACGGCTACCATATCCAAGGACGGCAGCAGGCGCGCAAATTACCCACTCCCAGCACGGGGAGGTTGTGATGAAAAATACCGATACGGGACTCATCCGAGGCCCCGTAATCGGGATGAGTACACTCTAATCCCTTTAACGAGGATCAATTGGAGGACAAGTCTGGTGCCAGCAGCCGCAGTAGTTCCAGCTCCAATAGCATATATTAAAATTGTTGGTTTTCGGAACCCCGAGGTAATGATCAATAGGAACGGATGGGGGCATTCGTATTGCGATGTTAGAGGTGAAATTCTTCGATCGTCGCAAGACCGACAGAAGCGAAAGCATTTGCCAAAAACGTTTTCATTGATCAAGAACGAAAATTAGAGGTTGAAAGAGATACCGCCCTAGTCCCCGCATAACAAGCGACCGCGCTTCGCGCGCCGCTTGTTAAATCTCAACCCCCTTCCTCCAACTTTTACCCCTCCGATTTTGCAATTTTTGAAAAAAAAACGGAGAAAATGCCTCTTAAGGGTAAAGGGGGGTGACAAGCGACCCCTTTGGGGCAAAAATTTCGTGCGTTTTTTGGGCCGTCGAGCCGTTTTCGAGATTTTGACATTTTCGTAAAATTTTTGAAAAAGGGCGGTATCTCGAAAAAGGTGCGTCGAAGGCGAAAAATAAACAAATTTTCTTACCGGCCTCGGCGTTATTGATTACGCGGACTGGCGCACTTTGCGTGGGGAATCGATCGGCAAAGTCTCACCCCCCTCCATCCCCTTAAATGGAGTTAATAACCAACTCAAGGAGGGATATGCTGAATCACCAATCAAGAAGTATTCCTCAAAATAATTTTCTGTTTCTGCTCTCCTAGATAAGTTAGACCTCAAAGATCCAGGCTCACCACAACACACATCTATAAAAAGCTTGGAATGATCACAAACGGCTTGAATAATTAAACCACGGTTCTAAAGGTCTGTTTATTCGGACATGACTTCCATCAATCGCCCCAATAATATTTCTTACATTTTGTTTTGTCTGAAAATATCCACTAGTTGTTCTTTTGGTGGAACTTGGAATTTTGGAAATGTCTAAATTTGAAAGAGGCAATAATTTGCTGTAGCTCGTGCTTGGAATAGAGTAAAGGCAACCAACATTAAAAAATCATTTTATAAAATAATGACTTTAGTGTTAGACCCTATATATTAAATTAGGATTATTAGACAATTACTCTTCTTCCGTGTCGGCCTCTAAAAGAGCGCATTTGAAAAACTTAGAAATAAGTAAACCAATTAAGATATTCCTATCAGCTGAAAATTAATAATCAATTAAAATGCCGCCTTTTTAGTTCCGCCGAGATTTGATAAGTTTTAATATTTTTAGTCATTTTTATTAGAATTTATTACCTTATTTTTCTTCTTATCTGTATCAAAATTAGTATAAGAATTCCAAGTTATAACCAAAAGTAACCAATACAGCAAGAGACATAAAGACACACAAGTTGCTGTTAGTTTAATTCCGTATTATTTTTCAAGTGTATCATTCTTGCAAGTTATTAAATCTGAAAGTGCATCTTTTAACCAACGTGGGAATCCAACATTAGATTTTGTTTGCAAAAAGGTGTTAACTCCGTTTTCTGTTTGTTAGTAATCTCGAATCATAGATGGCCCCTAAACAAATAATTTCATCTTGTAAAAACGTGTTAACTCAAATGTTTATGTTCGTATATGGCACCAAGTTAAGAGTTTTTCGTTCAAAGTCAAAAGACGTCGAAGTCATCGGCGGATCAGCGTTGCCGATTGCAGTGTGTTTGTTTTGTTGGAATTTAATTTTCGTGTGTTGCGGGGTTGTGTTAGGGAGGTGCATCGAAATTTAGAAGTATATTTTGACTATTTAGTTGAATGTTGATAATAATAGTATCATGTTTTATATACTTAACTTACATATGCTATAATCATTTCCAGTGTGTCCGCTGGTTGCAATAAGGATTGCGAAAACTGTGAATTTTTAATAAAATTTTGTAGATGCGAGATAGAACGAAGAAAATATTTAGTAATCTTGCTGCTCAAGTAGACGCTGCTAGTGATTATCTGTACACCCGATCCATTTGAAGATTCAGGCTCTGAATATTTTCCGTCAGAAGAAGGTTCGTTCATTATTATTTTTCCAGGGGTTAATTTTGTTTTTATAATATACCCATTTTTAGGCAACAGTAATGCCGATAATAGGCAAATACAATCTAAGCAAAAACCGATATCTCCCAATAGCCCAGTCATATTAGGTAAAAAAAGGGGTCAACCTTGGAATTAAGGATAATAAGCTGTAAATTGGTATGAACCTTTGTTTTGTCATTCTAAATGTTGTCTCAAAAGTTACAAACGCTATCGTGTTCGCGTTTTAAGATATTCAAGGTCAAAGGCCACAAAAATCGGTTTTTCGCGAATATCTGGCTTCCTATTGCTTAAATGAGATTTGCACTTATTATAAAAGTTGTAGGCTATAAAATTCTCTACAACTTTTGTTTAAACTTTTTTTTCATACGACCAACCGTTTTTGGGGTAGAGCGCGAAGAGTTCACAGCGTACAGTCATATACGGCCTAATGCAAGGTCAAGCGTGAGTGATGCTTATCAGGACGTTGTATAAAGTCAATTATTTACTTGAAAATTATAATTATTAAACAATGCCCATGATTTATGTACTAATTATTAATTATTTATATTTAATCAAAATAAGTAACTTGATTATTTATATATAATTATTCATATTTAACAATTTAAGTATAGCATATTATTAATTCTGGATTATAAATTTTAATTATATTTGAAATTAAAATGACAGTAAGAGAATATATTTTACACATACCTTTATTTATCATTTCATATGGCATATTATACATTTATTAAAATGTGAGTTTAAATATTAAAAGTATCTTCGTTGATTTTAATTGTAATAAAATTGTAAATGGAAGCTAATATACTGAAGATATTCTTGTAAATTACTTTCAAATTTTTTGCTTACAGTTATTCTATGGAAAAGTAACATTGGATCTACAGAAACTTTACAATCATTAATATTGACAGATTTGTTAACGGCTGAAAGCGGTAAAACCTTATCGATGCGTTTTAACTTCTTCTTCTTCGTCGTCTTCTTCTTGTTCTCGCTCAAAAATGTTCGATTCATTGTCATCATTCTCATTATGGGTCATATTCATCTCCAAACCTTCCAGAATTTCAGGATCATATGTGCTTTCTTCATCGGGATTACTTGGACATAGTGAAGCGTTGAGGCAAGCTTGTCCGTTGCACTGGCCACAAGCTAAAGAACATTGTAGCCCTGATTTTCTGCATCCACAGTGGGAACCACAACCATTTTTGCAATTGAAAAATATTACGTTTAGTAGTTCGGCTGGTGCTGGAGGTAATAACGTTCTTATGGGCTCCAGGATTTCATTTTCAAGCATCCAGGCCCATTCGTGAGGTTCTAGGTCCTTCACTAACCACGTTTGAATCTGGCAGTAGACACGAATCATATGTTGATGAGCTGCTACACTTGTTGGTGGAAGTGTTGACAATTGTACAGGTTTATTTAGTTTCGTTAATTTGATGAATGGCGTGTAGCGATTTTTCGGCTTCGCTATGAAACACGATAACTGTTCGAAATTTGAATCTATCGACTTGAAATTTTCCACGAGGGTAGAGACCGGGCCCCTAACGGAACCTATTGAAATTGAGAGGGATCGGTGATTGGGAAGTATTTTTAAAAATTCAAAAATCACGTTTTTTTGAAAAGTAAAAAATGACTATATCTCGAAAACGGTTTCGCGGATCGAAACAATTCGCGAACGAGAAGATGCAGAATGTGGATACCCATAAATCCTTATTCTGGATAATTTTTCCCAAATATACAGGGTGTGCCGGTATTTCCAAAAAACTGATCCTCGAGTTACTCTCGCAAAGATAATTGACTGTAAGTTAAACACTGTTACTCAGTCAGAACTTCTTTCTACATGACAGTGTAGGCCGTAGAGACAGCTAAAATCTTTGTATTTAAGGTTTTCGCGTATTGTACAGGGTGTTCGAGATATATCGCGTTTTATTGAAAAATGCAACAGGTGCCCCAAATTTGCAGCTATTGACTTCAAATTTGGCAGGGTGGTAAAAGTCCACCCCCGCACCCAAATACTTGAAGCTAGGTGCAATCGGACATTGCCAAATATTTTTTAAAAATTTTTTGACGTCTTTTTGGGGTGGTGCATAAAAAAATTCATTCCGCGAAAACGCTTTACCCGATCGACAAAATTCTTGAAGTATTAGCGAGAGGGCGGCGCGTCGGCGAAATCAGACGAGACGTGTTGCCAGGCGGGTTCGAGTTTCCACATACGAAAAGAATTTAGCATTTTTTCGAGCAATCCTTTCGTAAATGTAAGTCCGTTCCAATTATTCACGTTTAATATTTTGTCTAGTGTTTGGAATATTTTGGATTTGCAGCCAGTCTGTGAGTGTCAAGTTTATTTACATAAATTATTTTACGACAAGAAATCATGCGTTTTCTATAATAGAAAATTACCAATTGCAAATACAAGTTCATATTCAGTTTTACTTAAATTTCAATCGAGTATTAGCGAGTACAAATTTATTATTTATCTAGTTTTGTGAATTATTGTACTGAATGTCCGAGATTAACAAGTTAAAAATGTTAAGAGGCCTGATAAAATCTAACTTAACAAGATTTAAAACATTTTTAAATACAATCACAGAATTAAACGATGACATTGCGTGTGAAGTAAGATGTAGGTTGAATAAATATGAGTCTTTAATAGACGAATTTAATGAAACACAAACGTAATTAGAAATTGAACTAGGTGCCGATTATATTGCGGAAATTGAACAGTTGGAAAGAAATAATTTTGAGAACGATTATTTTAGCTTTCGCAAAAAAAGTTGAAAGTTGAAGCGAAGTGATTCAATCGATCGAGATTACTGAGGCAAATTATGCAGTTGCGTGAAAATTAGTGATCGAAAGGTTTGAGAATGAAAGATTAATAGTTTTTAACCATGTTAAGGCCACTTTTGACATTCCATTAATACAAAAAGAGTCGCACTGTGATTTAAGAAATGTTTATGACACTTTGACAAAAAATTTAAGATCTTTGGAATCATTAAATGAAAATGTCGCTAGCTGGGATACTCTTCTAATATATATAATTGCATCAAAGCTAGATTCAAGTACCCGACGATTATGGGAATCACAAAATCTATGGAAGATATGCCAACTATGAACCAACTAAACAAATTTTTCAAACAACAATGTGACCTGGTAGAAAAACTAGAGTACAATGTTAAAGTTAGCAAACAAGAAAAAAGAATGCCAAATAATCAATGTCAAAAAAGTCATTCATCAAGTTTTGTTAGTACCAGCAATATTAAATGCTATTTTTGCAAGGGTGCTCATTCTGTTTACGCGTGTGAGAATTTACTCAAATTATTTCCTGAAGAAAGATTTCGAGAAGTAAAACAAATACGTCTTTGTGTTAATTGCTTCAGACCAGGCCACTTACCAGACGCATGTACTCATTCAACATGTCGCTATTGTAAAAGAAAACATAATTCACTTGTGCATGTAGATTATTCATCACGTAACATTGCGCGGACTTCCAATCAATCAATTCATGATCAAGTTCAATCAACTAATTCTCAAAATAATCAAGTTATGCAAGTTAGAAGTCAGGCCTTACCTGAATCCAGTCAAGTTTCGCATGTATCAAGTCAGGTCTTACCTGAATTTAGTAAAGATATAAGTCAAATTTCGCAACTAACAATTCAAGTTTCACACATTTCAAGTGAACCAATCCCTTATCAAGTTTTGCTGTCAACAGCACTTATTAGAGTAAGGATTGCAACGGTCAATTTTTTCAAGCAAGAGTTTTATTAGACAACGGTTCACAGAGTAATTTTATGACAGAAAATCTCAGGCAGAAGCTCGGTTTGAAGAAAACTAGGGTTAATTATTTTATAAAAGGAGTTGGTAGTGCACTTGGTGGCATTAATCACCAAACAACGGTCGACATTAGTTCAAACTATTCTAATTTCAAGGCTACTATTTCATGTTTAATTCTACCCAAAATTAAAAATTCCCTTCCATTATCTTC
This sequence comes from Cylas formicarius, assembly GCF_029955315.1. NCBI lineage: Eukaryota > Metazoa > Arthropoda > Insecta > Coleoptera > Brentidae > Cylas > Cylas formicarius. The sequence goes on from NW_026844365.1 coordinate 21,658,537, forward strand.
ATTTAAATCTAGTTGGCTAAAAATACCTTCCAATATTAAACTAGCAGATCCAAGTTTCAGCAAGCGAGGCAATATTGACATGTTATTAGGTGCTAGTATTTTTTGGGATTTATTAAGTGTGGGTCAAGTACAACTGGCACTAGGTAAACCTATCCTTCAAAAAACTATTGGGTTGGACAATTTTCGGTAATTTACATTGTGACGAAATAAGCTATCAAACGAGTAATTCCTTGTTATGTTTGTCAGTGGATTGTGACGACAAGCTCAATAATCAATTAACCAAGTTTTGGAAACTTGAGGAATGCAATCACTTAAGTAATTCATTATCCCAATCGGATTAATTTTGCGAGGAATATGTTATCATTAATTTCAGTCATAACCTAGAAGGCAGATTTATAGTTCGTATACCATTGAAAGATAATTTTACGCAGCTAGGTGATTCACGTCAAATGACTATTGAGCGGTTTAACTCATTAGAGCGAAAATGCTAATTTTAAACAAGAATATATGAATTTTCTGCGTGAGTACCAAGAGTTAGGTCATATGAAACTTGTCAATGAGCAAGCTCCTTCGAATATAACGAGAGAGTTTTATTTGCCTCATCACGCAGTGATTAAGGAAACAAGTCTAACAACCAAGTTCAGAGTTGTATTTGATGCTGGCGCGAAATCAGACAGCAATTTGTGGTTAAATGATGTTTAATATCAAGGTCCCACTTTACAATCCGAGTTATTTTCTATTCCCGTTTGCTTCAGGCAGCATAGATATGCATGCCCTGAATTTCTAAAATGTATCGCCAGGTGTTGATTAGTAACGATTATCAACCTCTTCAGCGTACTTTTTGGACAGAAAATCTCCCGGATATTTTACAATGTTTTCAATTAACCACCGTTACTTATGGAGTCAAATCTGCTCCCTATTTAGCTGTTCGGTGTCTTTTTCAACTGGCTAAAGAATATAAATGAACTTTTCCGAAAGCTGCGGAGATCATTGAAGAGGATTTCTCTGTTGATGATCTTCTCACGGGGAGTGATTCAATTGACGAGCTTCTAGATTTTCAGCGAGATGTATCAAATATCCTAGCATTCGCAGGTTTCAATGTAAGAAAATGGTAAACAAGTAAACCAGAGTTGTTTGATAAGTTTTATGTTCATGACCATCTCACTAACGCTATTTTGAACTTAGGAGAAAATGAAAACAGTAAAACTCTGGGCATAATGTGGAACTCTAATCTAGACACCATACATTACTCCATGCCTATTTTCATTCTAATGTTACCAAGCGAGCAATCTTATCGAAGATATCTCAAATTCTTGATCCTTTGGGTCTTCTAGGTCCATTTATTATTGTCTCAAAAATAATTCTACAAGAATTATGGCAATCAGGTGTTTCATGATACGAAACCATGCCACAACCAATTTCCACAATTTGGTTGGAATTTATATCAAATTTACAATCGATCAATTCTCTCAAAATTCCTAGACACGTAATATGCGTTAATCCTGTTTGATTGAAATCCATGGGTTCTGTGATGCGTCAGAGCGTGCTTATGTTGCATGTGTGTATATTCGATCGCGAAACTCTAGTGGTATCTATATCAAGCAAGTATCACTACCACGCTTAGAATTATGCGGCGCAGCATTATTATCAGAACTTGTAAAAAAGGTTGAAACTTCTCTTAAATTAAATATAAATAATCGATTCTATTGGACCGATTCAATAGTTTTGAGTTGGATCAAGGCACCAGCAAGAACTTTCGATGCTAACCGAGTCGGTAATATCCCATCCCTCTCAGATCCAAGCGATTGGCGTCATATTCGTTCAAGCGAAAATCCAGCCGACGTTTTATCCAGAAGCGTTAGAGTTCAAGAGCTACTCAATTTCACTCTGTGGTGAATAGACCCAAATTTCTTACTAATTGACAGTTCCGAATGGAATTTAGATAACAATTTCCCCTGTTCCAGCGATATTCCCGAAAAACGAGTTACTTTAGCACACGCTGTTGAAATATACAGTTTTGATTTATATTACAAGTTTTCAAATTTGATTAAACTACGTCGAGTTTTTGCATATTGTTGTAGATTTAGTCACAATTGCAGGATCAACAGGCAAAATCGTCATATTGGTCCATTATCAGTTAGTGAACTCGAATATTCATTGACAACGTTAGTCCGAATTTGTCAATTACCATCATTTTCTGATGAATATCACAAGTTACTAGCCAAAAAATGTATAAAAAGATCTGTTACGGTTTTATCATTAAATCCTTTTATGGACAACGACCACATTATTAGGGTTGGTGGTAGAATTAAAAATTAATTATTTACGTTTGATAAAAAACATCAAATTATTTTAGCATCTGATCATAAATTAACAAAATTAATTTTATTGAATGAACATGAAAGATTATGTTATTGCGGTCCTCAACAATTACTAGTTTCAATAAGAGAGAGATTTTGGCCAACTTCTTGTCGTTCTATTGCTATAAAAATCACTCGTAACTGCATCACTTGTTTTCGAGCTAAACCAGTTAGCCAAGAATATATTATTGGAAATTTACCAAAGGCACGTATAACTCACTTTCAAGTGTTTACAAATGTCGGAGTGTATTACGCAGGCCCTATAATGATAAAGGATCGCAAATTACGAGGGTCAAAAATGATAAAGTCTTACATTTGTCTTATTATTTGCATGGCAACCAAAGTCATACATCTTGATTTATTAACAGATCTAACAACTGACACATTTTCTCAGACAATGGCACTACGTTCGTAGGAGCCAACTCTCAGTTATGCGATTTGTATAGTTTTTTAAATTTGTCATTCCAATGTATTTCTAATTCACTAGGTAACGAGGGTATATCATGGCATTTTATATCTCCAAGAGCGCCTAATTTTGGTGGCCTATGGGAGGCGGGTGTAAAAAGCGCAAAATACCACATTAAACAGGTAGTTGGTAATTTGGTGTTAACTTTTTAAGATTTCCGCACAATCTTGGTTCAGATCGAGGGTATTTTGAACTCTAGACCATTGACCCCTCTTTCCATGGATCCTGACGATTCCACTCCTTTAACCCCCGCTCACTTCATCATCGGAAGAACAATGTCGGCACTACTAGATGGGGAAGACTTAGTAACAATGCCGTCATCAAAATTATCAAAATATAAGCAAATGCAGCAAGCTCTACTACATTTTTGGCAACAATTTCAGAAAGAGTAAGTATTCGAGTTGCAAGGACGTCTAAAGTGGAAAACTAACTTCAACAGTCTTCTGAATGTTGGTAGCCTAATCATCGTCAAGGAAGACAATGCATCTCCTCTGCAGTGGAAGCTAGAACGAGTTGCTACGATCAGACTTGCCAATGGATCGGAGACCCAGCGTGCTGTAACTAAGTTATGTGTGTTACCGATGGAACAAAATGATTTAACTGAATCGTGTGGTGATACATGTGTAGGTGACGAGTGACAATTGTCATTGTCCACAGAACAAGTTTATTTAAGTTTTTCTTGAACTATTTTTTATTTGAAGGTATAATTGATACCTATCAAGGCGAGCGGAACGTTAGAGCCTATTGTCACAATTGTATGCTTAAATTGAAGACGTGACAACGTCGCGCCCGTGTAAAAGGGTAGGCCAGGTAGGTAGGTAGGTAAAACGCCAGGCCAGTCGGCGCGCATCGCTGTAAATAAAAAAGTTTTCTTCAATAGTTGATGTAAATCATTTCAAGAAAATAAGAATTTGGTCATTACCAACACACAAAAACATAACGTTTATCAAACTTACTGCATAAAATACAACACTTTACTTATACAAAATGAAAAATCCAAAACTCAGAATACCTGGAATTCCTTTTATTACGTAAATACAAGAGTTTAATTTAACTTATTGTAATACGTGGGCTAACGGATGTCACATAAGGTACTTCAGAGTTTGAAATTGAATTTAGCATTTTGTCTTGGGGGAATCACTTAATAATAATAATAATAAATCTTACGATTTGTTCCTCTCGATTCTGAAATATCATAAAAATATTCCTAAATTTATTAGGTTAGGTAAAGAGTAATTACTGAAAATTCCCCATAGTTATGAATAGGCACGTTAATGACTGCGTGATTCAAGTATTATATTAAGGGATTGCACACCAAAATTCTCATTAATGATTATCAGGTCAGTGACGACGGTTTCCAAAGTTGAACAAGACGAAGCATAAAAATGCTGATTAAATTTGGTTGCTGGGTGATGTGGTTCACTTTGAAATGTGTTTTAGCAAGAAGCATTATCGGTAAGTTTTGAAAAGCTTCAAAATATGTCGAAATTTTATTTACGCAAAATAATTTCTTATGGTTTGGTTTCGTTTATATAGTTCAATTGTTCGGGTTTTACATATTTGAAAAGCCTAATTTTCTTTCTTTTCCAATTTAAAAACATGGAGTGAATATTTCATATTTTGTCAGTTGTCAGTAACTTTTTTTGTAAAATTATAACTTAAAAAGCTTACTAAATGTATTTCTAATTTGGTGTCAAGATTATTTATTTCAATTATTTTATTATATTTATTATTAATGTATTGCCAATGATAACAGTAAGTATCTGGTTACTGCCATCTGGGTTTAATTAATACCTGCCTGAAAAAATCTTACTGTTTTGATTAAAAAAATAATTGTTGCAGAAAAATGAATCTCGAAACATAAAGTTCTCATAAATGCATTTAGTTACCTTTGCCGCTTTTGCAGATACCAAAAGTGCGTTTGCGCCATGCAGGCCATCGGACACGTGCATCAACTTGAAGAGTTGTGAATCATATATGAATTTGATTAAGACACTGCAAAAGCCCTTAAGGCAAGATGCGGTAAAATTCCTGCGAAAACTAGAATTTCGTAAATATTTCACAAGGAAATTCTTGTACGAAAAGGAGAATCTAGTTCTTTCAACCACGTCACAACCAAAATCTAGTACTACTCTAGTAGATGAACAAAGAGACATCCAGCCGTACATAACCTAGTAGTTGTGGGAGCATGAAATTGGAAAGGAGGATGGAACAGTTGAATAGGGCGTTCTTCAATCGGGAATTGGACTATTTCGAATTTTTCGCAACGAGGATATCAAATGGCGAGAATCGTAAGGAAAACACTCCAGCGATTGCTTAGCAAGTGCTTAGCAAGTTTAGCTTAGTTTTAGCTTTAATGCGATGTACTGATGTTTTCAAAACATTTTTTATGAACAATTGTTAAGTAGTGTGTGAATGTGCCGAATAAATATTTGTTTAACATTTCGAAACCTGTGTACTGTTTTTTGAATGTCCTGGATACTATACTGCTATTTTATTGTCAGCTTTGTATAAGTCGAAACTTATATAGTAAACCACGAAATACAGAAAATGTACTATATAAAAGTTTAAAAAAGTATATTGAATGTATTTTATAATATTAATATTTTTACTTTTATTTTATATCTGCAAGACCAAGGAACCGGTTGTTTATTTTTTTCTTTTGCTTAAAGAGAACAAATAAGATTACGTTATTTAGAACTTACATTTCTATTCAACTCAAGATAATAAAATACGAACAGAATAATATAAACAAAATGTGACAAAAATGTGCAGCAATTCCAGTTTTTTCTCTTGGATCTCGTTAAATGGTAATATTGCGCATGCGGGAGTTAAATTCGCTTTATAAAACTCACTTGGCGATGTTATTTAAAATTACTTCATCCATTTGTAATAGTATATTGTTACGTAAAATAAACACACAAAAAGAAAAAACTGTAAAGCAGAATTATCGAGAGATTATTGGCTGTAATAATAATCAAATAAAAAGAACGACATCATTATCGCAATAAAACGCCAGGACAAGAATGTTAATGTCAAATACTGGTAAAACTAACTCAATATTATTTGCTGTAAATAATATAAATAGTATACAGGCTAAAATAGGTGTATTGGGACAACCAAGTTGATGAAGTCCTTTAAAAAAAATGTCATACTTTTAATCTTTATCTAAATTAGTTAGAAATTAGAATTTTACATACTAAACGCCACTGATATTTGATTTTAGAGATTTTATGAAGCATGAAAATGGCTAGAAAAAGATCAAATTGAATTTAACACATCTTTTTTAATATCATTACGGATCCTACATACAAAATTTTTGAAAGAAAATTTTCACCAAATATTACCTTAAAAAATCGTTAAAGCTCGGTCTCCCATTTGTTAAAAAAATCTATAATAATATTGAAACTATAATTAATAATATTATATTTTACTCTTTTTTAAACACTAAACGTAGAACCTAAAGTAAAATGGAGAAAAACATTTTTTTGCGTAAATTATTAATTTTTATTCTCTTGGAGTTTGCTAAGTTTCAGTTTTACGCATCACTAGATATCATGTGAAACAAGATTTGACAAGACACCACCTACCTAAAACTTAAATACATAAATATAACCAAATAAATGAAGCATATGTGGGGGGAAGGGAACTACGTTTAGGGATTACTTAGTGCGGAATAATAATAATAATAAATCGATATGGGGCATCGAATATAACGCTGAGTGTGATAAGACATACCCCAATACCCTTGGAATTTAAAATACTTTCAATGCCGGGAAATGCCAAGGATTGCATAGCATTGAATGCACAGTAAATAATTGAGGATTTAATTGCTTTCCTTACAGGTAAACAGCATATAGGTACCCCATGGCCAATTAAGTAAGGCAAAGTACCCTATCTCGAAAAGTAATGAAAGATTTGGACAGAAAAATTTTATTTTTATTATTACCGTCCTCTTAATAGAATTTGGTGCGGAGTATCCGAACATTTTCGGAAAAAAGTGTCAATTACTTCATAATGCCTCAACACATGTTGTCACATTTGGTTTGTTGTTAGATTTTGATGATTGATTGGTTCGTGATTATTCAGTAATACTCGCTGAACGATGCGATGAGTTAAACATCAATCGCAGCGAACAATGCCTTTACTCAACGGGTGATTTTTTGTGGTTGTGTTGAAATGTAACTAGTTTTGGATTAGGTGTTTGTTATCTGACAAGATTTTCACAAATCTGACGCTATATTTCCTAAATTGAATGTGGGAAGTAAAAAAAGGCTCTTTCAGGTTATCAACGCTTCCCGAACGGATTGATTTGGATTTATAAATACCTCGATATAACTTTTACTTTATTTAAAATGCAGCTAGTATTTTGACATTGAAGTTCTGAGTTTAGTTTTATTAAAATCCATTTGAAAACTATTACGCAGTGCTAAACATTTTTTTAAAATAACATTACGCTTGCTAATCGGCAAATAAAACGAGAAATTTTAACACCATTTAATTATAGAAACGTTATAACGACCAACTTCCATTTGAATATATTTGCTAATTCAACGGTAAGGGCTGTAAAACCTAAATCTACAATTCTCAGTAATAGAGTGCGCCGAAATAAATTCAGATGGGGCTGTACTTACCTTAAATTAGCTTTCTCAACGGATTGTTCCATTAGTAATCGAATTGATAAATCAGTTTATGAAATATCATCGGCCCAACAGGTTGTTCGTTGAAATGTTCAAATTGTTGTGTTTTTCTGTGATCTTCGATATTTCCGTCGGATACACAATAAGTAAGTGAATAGTTGCAGTACCGTTTAATTTATATCAATTTCGTTGTCTCGCTCGGTTGCGCTTATTGAAATGTTTGGTTTCCTTTTCGAATATATCGGGTGTCGATAACATTATTTTCCACTTCCGGTCAAGCTCACCATTTTAAATGCAGTCTTGCATGTTTTTACTAAATGTCAAATTGCCTTTTTAACAGTTTATCGCAACCTGATATTTATAATCAATATGACGACACTATTGGCAATTTTCAAATAAATCGAGTTATCTGGGCGGATCCACAAAACATAAGTATATCGCCACAACTAACTAAACGGATTTCAATATTTTTAAAAAACGTACAACATTAACTTCAGCGTTGATATCAGTGGTCATTCTTTTGTTCATTATCTCATTTTCTATAGGCTTCAGGGATGAAATATCGTGCCAGATGCCTATGGGCGATAAATGCGTCGGAATTCGGGAATGTCCATTTTTTTCCGAATTGCTAGACAGAACTCCGATCCCGCGGCCTAGGAGCGTCGCGAAAATTTTGCGAGACCACCAGTGTGGATTTGAATATAAGAATAATAAGATTAAACCAAAAGTTTGTTGTGTCACGTATGTATCATGCTGCTTTTCATAGTTACAATTTATTTATTGTTTCGCTTTTCCCATTTGTATTTTATTAATTTTAGAAACACTGCTCCTGCTCCGCCAACCACTGAATCATCTCCTCAGCTGGCGGAGAAAATTCCTCTAGCATTCGCTAGATTTAGAAGTCACAAGAATTTTCACCTCTTACCATTAAATGTATGCGGTTCCATTGCAACGAATTCCAGGATTACCTCTGTAAAGCAAACAGGATTGGAAGAATTTCCATGGATGGCCCTTATAGCATACAACACAGGTACGCTTAAAGATTTTTTTATAGAAAATTTAAATATCTAATGATTAATTTTATATTACATTAGACATTTACATTTTACAACCGCCGCTATTTGGTATTATATAACCCATGCTAATTTAAAAAAAAACCTTAGAAATTGCTGCGTTATGTTTTTTTCTATTATAAGGAAGGGGTGTTTTTTTTCGATGTATAGAACTTTAAGTTGCAATAAAACAACGATGGATTATTCGATTGACATGAATTTTATTTATCCAAAAGATAATCTTGTGGCATTACATTTTAAATATGGTTTCTGGCATACGACCGCCACGGCTGGCGCGGATGTAGTCCAATCGAGGCATCCTATTTTCGATTACTTTTTCCAACATTTGTGACCGTATATCGGCAATAACACGGCGAATGTTGTCTTGCAAATGGTCAAGCGTTTGTGGCTTATCCGCATAGACCAATGACTTTACATAGCACCACAGAAAGTAGCGGTGTTAAATCACAAGATCTTGGAGGCCAATTCACAGGTCCAAAACGTGAAATTAGGCGGTCACCAAACGTGTCTTTCAATAAATCGAATGTGGCACGAGCTGTGTGACATGTTGCGCCGTCTTGTTGAAACCACATCTCTTCGACATCATGGTTATTCAATTCAGGGATGAAAGAGTTAGTAATCGTAGCTCTATACCAATGATTCCACCAGCCCATAAAGCGCACCAAACAGTCAGTTTTTGTGGATGTACCTAACGGTGTTTTGACATACAATTGAGGATTAGCTTCGCTCCAAATGCGGCAGTTTTGTTTGTGCGAGAATAAATCACTTGACAGCTGTTAAATCGGTGGCCATCTTGAACAGTTATGCCAACTTAAAGTTCTATACATTGGAAAAAAACACCCATTACATATGTTTAGAAACATATCTGTGTTTGAATCATTAAATAATATAACCAAGAGAATTGTATCGAATTTTTGTCACTTTGAAACCTATGATGACCATTAATTTTGAAAGTATGATCTAAAAATAAATTAGGCAAATCACTTTTTAAGACGAAAGCTAAGTTGGATGAAAATATAAAATCGCGCAATATAGTAATTGATTTTATTTCTAGGAGATCGAATAGTAAATGCCAGATATATACCCTCCGCAGCACTTTGTATTATAAATACTATGTCTATGTAAGTAGCTGACTTATAATTATTTAGGTGCTGGCGTCTCTATTAACACTAGGCACTAAACTAGTAATAGGTATAATTGAAATCGACTATATGAATAAGTAACTTCAAATTCAGACGTGCTATTTTCATAAAATTTGAATAAATTTAAGACTTAAACAAGTTAAAGGAATTAAAGTTTTCACTTAAAGCTGAACGTGAATATATTTAATTACCATAATTTCGGTCGGAGAGAGATCATGATCACCTCGATCAGGAGTTTCGAATATTTTTCGACTGGCGATGTTTTTTTTTTTTTATTATCGACTATTATAAGAATTTAGTTTCTTATTGTTAACAAATTCATCAACAAGATTTTGGGGACCCGTGTTTCCATGTTGAAATAAGACCTGTTTTCCCACTAATTTGTTATAGGTTTTTGAGGTATTTGGTTCAAAATTAAAGCGTTTTTGAATGCACATTTTCCTTTTTCTTCGCATTTCAATTCTAATACAGAAAGCCAATTTTCAATTTTGTTTACAAACTTTTTATTCCATTGTAATTTATTTGCATCTGCAATACTTACTCACTCATGGTCATCACTTACTAATTAAAACTTTTGACGAAACAATGGAAAATGTAATCGTTACTAAAGCGAACCATAATACTCTATGGATCGGCAACGAAGCGTTTGTTGAGTCTTTCTTCCATGTTGAAAATGTTTCCCTGAAATCTTGACTACAATTTTGAAACACTCCTTATTGTTTTCTCAACATTTTAAACACTGTACTTATTTATATTTCTTGACTGGAAAGTTAATCATTTCTCATGTTGCTTAAATTTAATATCGCTACTTAAATATATGATGTAATGGATTCATTATTTCCTAATTGCAAATGCAAAAAAAGTTTCAAAGTAGATAGGTTTTAATATCCGAGTTAAATAAATAATTGGAAAAGGTGTAATAACTACGTGGTATTTATAATTAGTCGAGTGTTTATTTTAATTGTTTTAGAATTGGAGTTAGGCTAGGAGAATACGATTTACGAAACACGGAGGACTGCGAAGAAGGATACTGCGCTCCAAAAGTGCAAGATTTCCGAGCGGAAAAGATGATGATTCATCCAAACTATAACAAACGGAAATACACAAATGATATGCCTTGATAAGGCTAGACTATAATGCAAATTTTAGTTATTGTAAGTAGTATTGAATAATTAGAATATAGCTCTGACCCTTTTCTTGTAATGAATTTATAATAGGCCAAAATTTAAAATGAAAACCAATTTTCACAAATATACATTTTATCAGCGTTGCAGTTTTTTATCGTCAAAATTTTTAACTAGTTTAGTATTACGTCTAGTAATGTGCAAATGATTTCAGCCAATATTAAACCGATATGTCTACCGGTGAGCGAAATTAATGACGATCTAACGGGAAAATCGGCTATCGTCTCCGGAAGGGGTGCTACGGAAAAAGGTACAGTTACATGTTCTAGCAAAATCTTCTTTAAATTTCAAAATTACAAATATTCCTAATAGTTGCTAAATCAGTGTAACAGCTGTTGATCAACTCTTTCCATAGCGACAACAAGGGTAATTGAAAAAATCAAAACTCAAGAACTATTTTTTTTGCGAAAAAGTAGTATTTTTATTTAAGTTAACGAAAATTATTTCGCATTTTCATGGAAATGTTCGGGTGACTTTTTATTTAGGAAGGCTTTCTGTTACATAAAATTTCTGCAGTTTGAAACATCCAGTTTAAACTAATTTTAATTCTATCATTTTTTATTGTATTCCATATTTATTATATGTAGCGACATTGTGATGAGCGGAAATGATTTTAGGTTACAAAAGCCCAATACTTCTCAAAGTATCAGTACCCGTGTTGCCACTGTCTGTTTGCCTTAAAGTGTACCAACAGTTTGCTCCAATTACGGATCAGCAAATATGTGCCGGTGGATACAATGGTAGAGACTCATGTGGAGGAGACAGCGGTGGACCGATGAAGTATGTCGGACTTGTTGACGGCTCGCCTAGATACATACAGTACGGAATTGTATCATTTGGCCCGAGACAATGCGGTGCCGATGGGCAACCGGGTATTTACACCAGGATTGGGAGTTATATCCAATGGATTTTGGATAACATGGAAGAATGATTGTCGTTTTCATATTAGTACATTAACGAAATGTTAAAAAGAAATATTTTCACTTTGGATCCCAAATTCTCAAGATTTGTAAGACATTTTCGTAATGATTGAACTTCGTAAATGCGTGTTATGATTTCAAAAAGATAACTTCGTTAAAATGCCGCATCCAAACTTCTTCTGCCAGTGGCCTGGTTGGTTGTTAAATGCCGCATTAATTTAATTCGAGATTTTGATTATGCACCTGCATGTCGTTTTCAAAACTTTTTAATCATATTCTGAGCATAGGCAATACCTCTGCGCCATGCATTTCATTGGACACGTGCAGCAGCTTAAAAAGTTATGAATCGAACCTAAATTTGAATTAACATTGCGAAACGCCTTACGGCGAGATGCGGTAAAATTCCTGCGGAATCGAGAATGTGGTTTCGACCTTTAAATTCCTATATGTTGTTTTGCTACCGAGTCTAAGCCTAGACGATTATCGATGCGTAGAAATGTTGAGGCCTTTTTTTTTATTTCGTAAGGATTTCACAAGGAAATCCGGTTATTTGCAGCCCACGATTTGTTTACCGCTCCTGGAAGTTTCAACTTACATGAAAAGGTAATCCATCAACATCTAGTTCTTTTAACCATGTCCCAACCAGAATCTAGAAAATGGAACAGTTGGACAGAGCGTTCCTCAATTCAGAATTGGACTATTTAGAATTTTTTGCAACAAAAATATCAAGTAGTAAGGAAAACAGATCATCAATTACATTACTAAATATTTCCGGGCTTTTGAGCCGTGGTCCCGAGATTAAACTCGACGTTTCGTCTACAACTGCGGTAGACATTTTCAAGAGCGGCGATGCGGTAACGGTCGAAGTGTTCTTCCGTTCTGCTCTCCGATGACTGGTTGGTTGACTGGAAGATCTGCCGTATTTAAGCGCGCTGTAGTGGGCGTGACCTCGGTGGCGGGCTTGGGTTGAGCTTGTCTGGGTAAACACGTTGTTTTGTTGATGACCTGAGTCCATGTTTTACTGATATTGAGACCTTCTTCTTTTCTATTGAAATTATTCTGATGTTTTTGAATTTCAATAGCTTCTCTGAAAAGACGTGGATAAAAATGTGGTGTTTTGTCCAGTACCTGCGTGTCTTTGAACATGATACGATGGTCACCTTTGTAAAAAGCATGTTCTGCCACTGCTGATTTTTCCGTGTGTCCAAGCCGGCAGTTCCTTTTATGTTCCTTTAGCCTAGTTTCAATGCTTCTCTTTGTGGTACCTATATATACCGAGCCACAGGAACACGGAATGCGGTATATTCCTGGTGAAGAAAAGGCGTCCCTTGTATCCTTGGCAGACCTGAGGCTTTGTCTGATTGTAGTCGTTGGTTTAAAGACGACCCGAACGTTGTGTCGTTCTAAATGTTTACCGATCCTGTCTGTGACGTTCTTAATAAAAAGAAATGATACATTCCCTTGAGGTTCCTTTGTCGTATCTCTTGTCTTAAATCTTCTATTTTTCATAGCTTTTTGTATTTCAGAGGTGGTATATCCGTTATTTTTCAGGGAATCGGTCAAGTGATTAATCTCTTCACGTAGGTACTTGGGTTCGCTAATCCGATTAGCCCTTGTCATTAAGGTTTTTATTACCCCCATTTTCTGTCTCGGATGGTGATTAGATAATTTGTTCAGGTCGTTCCGTGTGAGTGGGTTTTCGATAAACTTTATGACCCAATTTTCCATTTGGTCGCCTTTCTACCTGCACATCTAAGAATGCCAACCTGCCGTCCTTTTCTGTCTCCATGGTAAATTTTATTTTATTGTTAATGGATTTGAGATGCGCCAAGAAGATTTGAAGCTCCTTTTCGCCGTGGCTCCATATTACAAATGTGTCGTCCACGTAGCGGAACCAACACTTGGGCTTCTTTTGGGCAGTATTTAATGCCTGCTGTTCAAACTTTTCCATGAAAAAATTTGCTATGACCGGGCTTAATGGGCTTCCCATGGCTACACCGTCCACTTGTTCATAAAACTCCTTGTTCCATTGGAAATAAGTGGTGGTTAAGCAGTGTCGGAAAAGTTCTGTGACATCGTTCCGAAAACGTGCAGATATTAAATCCAAAGTCTCTTTGACTGGCACCATAGTGAACAAAGAAACAACATCGAAGCTCACTAATATGTCTTTGGGTGACAATGTGATGTTTTTGATCTTCTGTATAAACTGAGTCGAGTCCTTGATGTGTGATGCTGTCCTCCCTATGAGTGGTTCAAGGAGTTTGGTTAGATGCTTGGCGAGATTGTAAGTCGGGGAACCTATAGCGCTAACTATGGGTCTCAAGGGTACTGCCTATTTATGGATTTTTGGCAATCCGTATAATCTTGGTGGTAATGCCTCCGAATTGCTTAGTTTTCGCTGGATTTCTGGTTCGATAGATGACTTCTTGATTAACGTATTTGTTTTCTTTAGGATGCGGTTGGTTGGGTCCTGTTGCAACTTTTTGTATGTTTTGGGGTCTAGCAGATCACCAATTTTCTTTTCGTAGTCTACGGTATTTAGTACTACAGTCGCGTTCCCCTTGTCAGCTGGAAGGACTATAACGCTTATGTCTTTATTGAGGTCTCTAATTGCTCTCTTTTCCTTCGATGAGACATTACTCTTCGGTGGCTTCGCCCGGCGTAAAATTCTGGCACTTTCTGTGCGAATTTCCTTTGCGATATCTGCTTGCAGGTTACGAATTCCTGATTCAATGTTTGCAATGATGTCTTCAAATGGTACAGAGTCCGGTGTGATTGCGAAGTTCCCGCCTTTCGAGAGGATGCTCGTTTCTTCTGCTGATAATTTCCGCTGAGACAGGTTTACCACAGTCCTTGACAAATCAGTGCTGGGAGATTCACTTGACTTAGTTTGAAGGTCATTGAATTTCTTAATTTGTCTCCTGGTTGCAGAATCCCTTGTCGCTTCCATTGTTCCATAAGTAAGTCTATCTATTTTGTCCCAGTCCTCGTTATGCATGGAATTTGCTAATTTTAGATTCAGGGTTAGCAAGTTGTTATCTAAGTTGGCCATGCTGTGTCTCGTATGATGGACTCTTTCCCGCAAAAAGGCTTTTTCCATCCGATTATAAATTCTGTTGGCTTGTGGTGACTTGAGTGTTCTTTTCATTTTAAGATGTTAGATCAGCTGCTTTACAACGACATAAAAAGGCGAGCGAACATAAGAGTTGAGCCTTCTTCTTTCGTAGATTCTCCAGTCGACGAACCATTCTTGATATTTCCATCCCGTAATGGTAACTTATCAAAGATGTTAGGCTTTCACGGCCAGAAACTACATTACTAAATATTTCCGGGCTTTTGAGCCGTGGTCCCGAGATTAAACTCGACGTTTCGTCTACAACTGCGGTAGACATTTTCAAGAGCGGCGATGCGGTAACGGTCGAAGTGTTCTTCCGTACTGCTCTCCGATGACTGGTTGGTTGACTGGAAGATCTGCCGTATTTAAGCGCGCTGTAGTGGGCGTGACCTCGGTGGCGGGCTTGGGTTGAGCTTGTCTGGGTAAACAGTTCGACCGTTACCGCAACGCCGCTCTTGAAAATGTCTACCGCAGTTGTAGACGAAACGTCGAGTTTAATCTCGTGACCACGGCTCAAAAGCCCGGAAATATTTAGTAATGTAGTTTCTGGCCGTGAAAGCCTAACATCTTTGATAAGATCATCAATTGTTTAGCAAGATTGTGACAAATAAACATTTCAAAACATGTGTACTGGGTTATTCATTATATTTTGACGCCTACCTACACTGTTAATTTTGAAAGATAGAAAAAATGTATAAATACAAAAGTATTAAGATTTTTGCTCTATTATCTTATGCAAATGTCAGAAAAAACAAATGACAATCGCAACCTGTCAAAATGACAGCAACATCTTTTTTTTAGTGGAATGCCTTATATATTATTAGCTTAAGTCGTAGATAATTTAGCCGTTTTTGAGATATTTCTGTCATTCGATTTCTGGACAATAGCCATATTGCTTAAAAATGGTCAAGTCTGCCTTGATAGTAACCATATTCTCTATGTTTGTAATTGTTTTAATAATGTTCTACTTTTGACAACTAATCAAAACTAAAGATCTACAGCGTTAGTTAAATAATAATAAGATTTTTCAAATGGGTTATACTGAGGAAGGAAGACGGCAAAGAATAAAATTATATTATTCAATCGCAGATAATGTTGTAAGAGTTAAAAGAGATTTTTTTTTAAAATTAAAAATGTAATTAAACAATTTGAAGACCGAAATAGTCTCACACGGAAGATCAGGACAATAGAACAAAATTTTGATAAAGACCACAATATATTGCTTTACTTTAATTAATTAATAATTCATTTTTATTTCTTGAAGTTTACTAAGTTTCAGTTTTACGCATCACTAGATATCATGTGAAACAAGGTTTGACAAGACACCACCTACCTAAAACTTAAATACATAAATATAACCAAATAAATGAAGCATATGTGGGGGGAAGGGAACTACGTGTAGGGATTACTTAGTGCGGAATAATAATAATAAATCGATATGGGGCATCGAATATAACGCTGAGTGTGATAAGACATACCCCAATACCCTTGGAATTTAAAATACTTTCAATGCAGGGAAATTCCAAGAATCGCATAGCATTGAATGCACCGTAAATAATTGAGGATTTAATTGCTTTCCTTAGAGGTAAACAGCATATAGGTACCCCGTGGTCAATTAAGTAAGGCAAAGTACCCTATCTCGAGAAGTAATGTAAAGATTTGGATAGAAAAAATATTATTTTTATTATTACCGTCCTCTTAATAGAATTTGGTGCGGAGTATCCGAACATTTTCGGAAAAAAGTGTCAATAACTTCATAATGCCTCAACACATGTTATTAAATTTGGTTTGTTGTTAGATTTTGATGATTGATTGGTTCGTGATTATTCAGTAATACCCGCTGAACGATGCGATGAGTTAAACATCAATCGCAGCGAACAATGCCTTTAGTCAACGGGTGATTGTGTGTGGTTGTGTTGAAATGTGACTAATTTTGGATTACGTTTTTGTTATCTGACAAGATTTTCACAAATCTGGCGCTATATTTCCTAAATTGAATGTGGGAAGTAAAAAAAGGCTCTTTCAGGTTATCAACGCTTCCCGAACGGATTGATTTGGATTTATAAATACCTCGATATAACTT
Organism: Cylas formicarius; assembly: GCF_029955315.1. NCBI lineage: Eukaryota > Metazoa > Arthropoda > Insecta > Coleoptera > Brentidae > Cylas > Cylas formicarius. Next base: position 21,675,520 of record NW_026844365.1, read on the forward strand.
TTACTGCAATGAAATCTTGGAATTTGGTTTAAAGTTTCACTGTTCACAGTTTCCACTGTACTCAATTTAATTAATAACACTAAATAATTATACGTTAAATATATATTTAAGTACACCAACAATACAAAATTGTCTCTTAATCTTTACAAATATACCTGTTGGCTCCATTTTTCACAACAAAAAAAAACTAATTATGCACATCGCTATCGCGAGCTTATTCGAACGTTTTTAGTATTTTAGTCACGAATATGGTCGCTAGATATTTAAAATGCAGCTAGTATTTTGACATTGAAGTTCTGATGGATCTGTGTATGTTATGTACGATAGCAGAAGTATATGTAACACGTTTATAAACTCGTTGCGCTCGTTGGGAAAAATATATATTTAAAACTTGTAGCATAAAATACAATTTTATATTGTAATTTTTTCTATTGAGTTTAGTTTTATTAAAATCCATTTGAAAACTATTACGCAGTGCTAAACATTTTTTTAAATAACATTACGTAGGTAACTGCTTGCTAATAGGCAAATAAAACGGGAAATTTTAACACCATTTAATTATAGAAACGTTATAACGACCAACTTCCATTTGAATATATTTGCTAATTCAACGGTAAGGGCTGTAAAACCTAAATCTATAATTCTCAGTAATAGAGTGCGCCGCAATAAATTCAGATGGGGCTGTACTTACCTTAAATTAGCTTTCTCAACCGATTGTTCCATTAGTAATCGAATTGATAAATCAGTTTATGAAATATCATCGGCCCAACAGGTTGTTCGTTGAAATGTTCAAATTGTTGTGTTTTTCTGTGATCTTCGATATTTCCGTCGGATACACAATAAGTAAGTGAATAGTTGCAGTACTGTTTAATTTATATCAATTTCGAAGTTTCCAACTAAAAGTTTGTTGTGTCACGTATGTATCATGCTGCTTTTCATAGTTACAATTTATTTGTTGTTTCGCTTTTCCCATTTGTATTTTATTAATTTTAGAAACACTGCTCCTGCGCCGCCAACCACTGAATCGTCTTCTCAGCTGGCGGAGAAAATTCCTCTGGCATTCGCTAGATTTAGAAGTCACAAGAATTTTCACCTCTTACCATTAAATGTATGCGGTTCCATCGCAACGAATTCCAGGATTACCTCTGGAAAGCAAACAGGATTTTAAGAATTTCCATGGATGGCCCTTATAGCATACAACACAGGTACGCTTAAAGATTTTTTTATAGAAAATTTAAATATCTAATGATTAATTTTATATTACATTACACTTTTACATTTTACAACCGCCGCTATTTGGTATTATATAACCCCATGTTAATTAAAAAAAAAAACCTTAGAAATTGCTGCGTTATTTTTTTTTCTATTATAAGTAAGAGGTGTTTTTTTCGATGTATAGAAATTTAAGTTGCAATAAAACAACGATGGATTATTCGATTGACATGAATTTTATTTATCCGAAAGATAATCTTGTGGCATTACATTTTAAATATGGTTTCTGGCATACGACCGCCGCGACTGGCGCGGATGTAGTCCAATCGAGGCATCCAATTTTCGATTACTTTTTCCAACATTTGGGACCGTATATCGGCAATAACACGGCGAATGTTGTCTTGCAAATGGTCAAGCGTTTGTGGCTTATCCGCATAGACCAATGACTTTACATAGCACCACAGAAAATAGTGGTGTTAAATCACAAGATCTTGGAGGCCAATTCACAGGTCCAAAACGTGAAATTAGGCGGTCACCAAACGTGTCTTTCAATAAATCGATTATGTTGCGCCGTCTTGTTGAAACCACATCTCTTCGACATCGTGATTATTCAATTCAGGGATGAAAGAGTTGGTAATCATAGCTCTATACCAATGATTCCACCAGCCCATAAAGCGCACCAAACAGTCAGTTTTTGTGGATGTAACGATGTTTTGACATACACTTGAGGATTAGCTTCGCTCCAAATGCGGCAGTTTTGTTTGTGCGAGAATAAATCACTTGACGGCTGTTAAATCGGTCGCCATCTTGAACAGTTATGCCAACTTAAAGTTCTATACATTGGAAAAAAACACCCATTACATATGTTTAGAAACATATCTGTGTTTGAATCATTAAATAATATAACCAAGAGAATTGTATCGAATTTTTGTCACTTTGAAACCTATGATGGCCATTGATTTTGAAAGTATGATCTAAAAATAAATTAGGCAAATCACTTTTTAAGACTAAAGCTAAGTTGGATGAAAATATAAAATCGCGCAATATAGTAATTGATTTTATTTCTAGGAGATGGAATAGATTTTCGTTGTGGAGGTACCCTAATAAATGCCAGATATATACTCACCGCAGCACTTTGTATTATAAATACTATGTCTATGTAAGTAGCTGACTTGTAATTATTTAGGTGCTGGCATCTCTATTAACACTAGGCACTAAACTAGTAATAGCTATAATTGAAATCGACCATATGAATAAGTAACTTCAAATTCAGACGTGCTATTTTCATAAAATTTGAATAAATTTAAGACTTAAACAAGTTAAAAGAATTAAAGTTTTCACTTAAAGCTGAACGTGAATATATTTAATTTCCAAAATTTCGGTCGGAGAGAGATCGTGATCACCCCGATCAGGAGTTTCGAATATTTTTCGACTGGCGATGTTTTTTTTTTATAATCGACTATTATAAGAATTTAGTTTCTTATTGTTAACAAAATCATCAACAAGATTTTGGGGACCCATGCTTCCATGTACAAATAAGACCTGTTTTCCCACTAATTTGTTATAGGTTTTTGAGGTATTTGGTTCAAAATTAAAGCGTTTTTGAATGCACATTTTCCTTTTTCTTTGCATTTCAATTCTAATACAGAAAGCCAATTTTCAATTTTGTTTACAAACTTTTTATTCCATTGTAATTTATTTGCATCTGCAATACTTACTCACTCATGATCTTCACTTACTAATTAAAACTTTTGACGAAACAATCGAAAATGTAATCGTTACTAAGGCGAACCATAATACTCTATGGATCGGCAACGTAGTGTTTGTTGAGTCTTTCTTCCATGTTGAAAATGTTTCCCTGAAATCTTGACTACAATTTTGAAACGCTCCTTATTGTTTTTTCAACTTTTTAAACACTGTACTTATTTATATTTTTTGACTGGAAAGTTAATCATTTCTCATGTTGCTTAAATTTAATATCGCTACTTAAATATATGATGTAATGGATTCATTATTTCCTAATTGCAAATGCAAAAAAAGTTTCAAAGTAGATAGGTTTTAATATCCGAGTTAAATAAATAATTGGAAAAGGTGTAATAACTACGTGGTATTTATAATTAGTCGAGTGTTTATTTTAATTGTTTTAGAATTGGAGTTAGGCTAGGAGAATACGATTTACGAAACACGGAGGACTGCGAAGAAGGATACTGCGCTCCAAAAGTGCAAGATTTCCGAGCGGAAAAGATGATGATTCATCCAAACTATAACAAACGGAAATACACAAATGATATAGCCTTGATAAGGCTAGACTATAATGCAAATTTTAGTTATTGTAAGTAGTATTGAATAATTAGAATATAGCTCTGACCCTTTTCTTGTAATGAATTTATAATAGGCCAAAATTTAAAATGAAAACCAATTTTCACAAATATACATTTTATCAGCGTTGCAGTTTTTTATCGTCAAAATTTTTAACTAGTTTAGTATTACGTCTAGTAATGTGCAAATGATTTCAGCCAATATTAAACCGATATGTCTACCGGTGAGCGAAATTAATGACGATCTAACGGGAAAATCGGCTATCGTCTCCGGAAGGGGTGCTACGGAAAAAGGTACAGTTACATGTTCTAGCAAAATCTTCTTTAAATTTCAAAATTACAAATATTCCTAATAGTTGCTAAATCAGTGTAACAGCTGTTGATCAACTCTTTCCATAGCGACAACAAGGGTAATTGAAAAAATCAAAACTCAAGAACTATTTTTTTTGCGAAAAAGTAGTATTTTTATTTAAGTTAACGAAAATTATTTCGCATTTTCATGGAAATGTTCGGGTGACTTTTTATTTAGGAAGGCTTTCTGTTACATAAAATTTCTGCAGTTTGAAACATCCAGTTTAAACTAATTTTAATTCTATCATTTTTTATTGTATTCCATATTTATTATATGTAGCGACATTGTGATGAGCGGAAATGATTTTAGGTTACAAAAGCCCAATACTTCTCAAAGTATCAGTACCCGTGTTGCCACTGTCTGTTTGCCTTAAAGTGTACCAACAGTTTGCTCCAATTACGGATCAGCAAATATGTGCCGGTGGATACAATGGTAGAGACTCATGTGGAGGAGACAGCGGTGGACCGATGAAGTATGTCGGACTTGTTGACGGCTCGCCTAGATACATACAGTACGGAATTGTATCATTTGGCCCGAGACAATGCGGTGCCGATGGGCAACCGGGTATTTACACCAGGATTGGGAGTTATATCCAATGGATTTTGGATAACATGGAAGAATGATTGTCGTTTTCATATTAGTACATTAACGAAATGTTAAAAAGAAATATTTTCACTTTGGATCCCAAATTCTCAAGATTTGTAAGACATTTTCGTAATGATTGAACTTCGTAAATGCGTGTTATGATTTCAAAAAGATAACTTCGTTAAAATGCCGCATCCAAACTTCTTCTGCCAGTGGCCTGGTTGGTTGTTAAATGCCGCATTAATTTAATTCGAGATTTTGATTATGCACCTGCATGTCGTTTTCAAAACTTTTTAATCATATTCTGAGCATAGGCAATACCTCTGCGCCATGCATTTCATTGGACACGTGCAGCAGCTTAAAAAGTTATGAATCGAACCTAAATTTGAATTAACATTGCGAAACGCCTTACGGCGAGATGCGGTAAAATTCCTGCGGAATCGAGAATGTGGTTTCGACCTTTAAATTCCTATATGTTGTTTTGCTACCGAGTCTAAGCCTAGACGATTATCGATGCGTAGAAATGTTGAGGCCTTTTTTTTTATTTCGTAAGGATTTCACAAGGAAATCCGGTTATTTGCAGCCCACGATTTGTTTACCGCTCCTGGAAGTTTCAACTTACATGAAAAGGTAATCCATCAACATCTAGTTCTTTTAACCATGTCCCAACCAGAATCTAGAAAATGGAACAGTTGGACAGAGCGTTCCTCAATTCAGAATTGGACTATTTAGAATTTTTTGCAACAAAAATATCAAGTAGTAAGGAAAACAGATCATCAATTACATTACTAAATATTTCCGGGCTTTTGAGCCGTGGTCCCGAGATTAAACTCGACGTTTCGTCTACAACTGCGGTAGACATTTTCAAGAGCGGCGATGCGGTAACGGTCGAAGTGTTCTTCCGTTCTGCTCTCCGATGACTGGTTGGTTGACTGGAAGATCTGCCGTATTTAAGCGCGCTGTAGTGGGCGTGACCTCGGTGGCGGGCTTGGGTTGAGCTTGTCTGGGTAAACACGTTGTTTTGTTGATGACCTGAGTCCATGTTTTACTGATATTGAGACCTTCTTCTTTTCTATTGAAATTATTCTGATGTTTTTGAATTTCAATAGCTTCTCTGAAAAGACGTGGATAAAAATGTGGTGTTTTGTCCAGTACCTGCGTGTCTTTGAACATGATACGATGGTCACCTTTGTAAAAAGCATGTTCTGCCACTGCTGATTTTTCCGTGTGTCCAAGCCGGCAGTTCCTTTTATGTTCCTTTAGCCTAGTTTCAATGCTTCTCTTTGTGGTACCTATATATACCGAGCCACAGGAACACGGAATGCGGTATATCCCTGGTGAAGAAAAGGCGTCCCTTGTATCCTTGGCAGACCTGAGGCTTTGTCTGATTGTAGTCGTTGGTTTAAAGACGACCCGAACGTTGTGTCGTTCTAAATGTTTACCGATCCTGTCTGTGACGTTCTTAATAAAAAGAAATGATACATTCCCTTGAGGTTCCTTTGTCGTATCTCTTGTCTTAAATCTTCTATTTTTCATAGCTTTTTGTATTTCAGAGGTGGTATATCCGTTATTTTTCAGGGAATCGGTCAAGTGATTAATCTCTTCACGTAGGTACTTGGGTTCGCTAATCCGATTAGCCCTTGTCATTAAGGTTTTTATTACCCCCATTTTCTGTCTCGGATGGTGATTAGATAATTTGTTCAGGTCGTTCCGTGTGAGTGGGTTTTCGATAAACTTTATGACCCAATTTTCCATTTGGTCGCCTTTCTACCTGCACATCTAAGAATGCCAACCTGCCGTCCTTTTCTGTCTCCATGGTAAATTTTATTTTATTGTTAATGGATTTGAGATGCGCCAAGAAGATTTGAAGCTCCTTTTCGCCGTGGCTCCATATTACAAATGTGTCGTCCACGTAGCGGAACCAACACTTGGGCTTCTTTTGGGCAGTATTTAATGCCTGCTGTTCAAACTTTTCCATGAAAAAATTTGCTATGACCGGGCTTAATGGGCTTCCCATGGCTACACCGTCCACTTGTTCATAAAACTCCTTGTTCCATTGGAAATAAGTGGTGGTTAAGCAGTGTCGGAAAAGTTCTGTGACATCGTTCCGAAAACGTGCAGATATTAAATCCAAAGTCTCTTTGACTGGCACCATAGTGAACAAAGAAACAACATCGAAGCTCACTAATATGTCTTTGGGTGACAATGTGATGTTTTTGATCTTCTGTATAAACTGAGTCGAGTCCTTGATGTGTGATGCTGTCCTCCCTATGAGTGGTTCAAGGAGTTTGGTTAGATGCTTGGCGAGATGGTAAGTCGGGGAACCTATAGCGCTAACTATGGGTCTCAAGGGTACTGCCTATTTATGGATTTTTGGCAATCCGTATAATCTTGGTGGTAATGCCTCCGAATTGCTTAGTTTTCGCTGGATTTCTGGTTCGATAGATGACTTCTTGATTAACGTATTTGTTTTCTTTAGGATGCGGTTGGTTGGGTCCTGTTGCAACTTTTTGTATGTTTTGGGGTCTAGCAGATCACCAATTTTCTTTTCGTAGTCTACGGTATTTAGTACTACAGTCGCGTTCCCCTTGTCAGCTGGAAGGACTATAACGCTTATGTCTTTATTGAGGTCTCTAATTGCTCTCTTTTCCTTCGATGAGACATTACTCTTCGGTGGCTTCGCCCGGCGTAAAATTCTGGCAATTTCTGTGCGAATTTCCTTTGCGATATCTGCTTGCAGGTTACGAATTCCTGATTCAATGTTTGCAATGATGTCTTCAAATGGTACAGAGTCCGGTGTGATTGCGAAGTTCCCGCCTTTCGAGAGGATGCTCGTTTCTTCTGCTGATAATTTCCGCTGAGACAGGTTTACCACAGTCCTTGACAAATCAGTGCTGGGAGATTCACTTGACTTAGTTTGAAGGTCATTGAATTTCTTAATTTGTCTCCTGGTTGCAGAATCCCTTGTCGCTTCCATTGTTCCATAAGTAAGTCTATCTATTTTGTCCCAGTCCTCGTTATGCATGGAATTTGCTAATTTTAGATTCAGGGTTAGCAAGTTGTTATCTAAGTTGGCCATGCTGTGTCTCGTATGATGGACTCTTTCCCGCAAAAAGGCTTTTTCCATTCGATTATAAATTCTGTTGGCTTGTGGTGACTTGAGTGTTCTTTTCATTTTAAGATGTTAGATCAGCTGCTTTACAACGACATAAAAAGGCGAGCGAACATAAGAGTTGAGCCTTCTTCTTTCGTAGATTCTCCAGTCGACGAACCATTCTTGATATTTCCATCCCGTAATGGTAACTTATCAAAGATGTTAGGCTTTCACGGCCAGAAACTACATTACTAAATATTTCCGGGCTTTTGAGCCGTGGTCCCGAGATTAAACTCCACGTTTCGTCTACAACTGCGGTAGACATTTTCAAGAGCGGCGATGCGGTAACGGTCGAAGTGTTCTTCCGTACTGCTCTCCGATGACTGGTTGGTTGACTGGAAGATCTGCCGTATTTAAGCGCGCTGTAGTGGGCGTGACCTCGGTGGCGGGCTTGGGTTGAGCTTGTCTGGGTAAACAGTTCGACCGTTACCGCAACGCCGCTCTTGAAAATGTCTACCGCAGTTGTAGACGAAACGTCGAGTTTAATCTCGGGACCACGGCTCAAAAGCCCGGAAATATTTAGTAATGTAGTTTCTGGCCGTGAAAGCCTAACATCTTTGATAAGATCATCAATTGTTTAGCAAGATTGTGACAAATAAACATTTCAAAACATGTGTACTGGGTTATTCATTATATTTTGACGCCTACCTACACTGTTAATTTTGAAAGATAGAAAAAATGTATAAATACAAAAGTATTAAGATTTTTGCTCTATTATCTTATGCAAATGTCAGAAAAAACAAATGACAATCGCAACCTGTCAAAATGACAGCAACATCTTTTTTTTAGTGGAATGCCTTATATATTATTAGCTTAAGTCGTAGATAATTTAGCCGTTTTTGAGATATTTCTGTCATTCGATTTCTGGACAATAGCCATATTGCTTAAAAATGGTCAAGTCTGCCTTGATAGTAACCATATTCTCTATGTTTGTAATTGTTTTAATAATGTTCTACTTTTGACAACTAATCAAAACTAAAGATCTACAGCGTTAGTTAAATAATAATAAGATTTTTCAAATGGGTTATACTGAGGAAGGAAGACGGCAAAGAATAAAATTATATTATTCAATCGCAGATAATGTTGTAAGAGTTAAAAGAGATTTTTTTTTAAAATTAAAAATGTAATTAAACAATTTGAAGACCGAAATAGTCTCACACGGAAGATCAGGACAATAGAACAAAATTTTGATAAAGACCACAATATATTGCTTTACTTTAATTAATTAATAATTCATTTTTATTTCTTGAAGTTTACTAAGTTTCAGTTTTACGCATCACTAGATATCATGTGAAACAAGGTTTGACAAGACACCACCTACCTAAAACTTAAATACATAAATATAACCAAATAAATGAAGCATATGTGGGGGGAAGGGAACTACGTGTAGGGATTACTTAGTGCGGAATAATAATAATAAATCGATATGGGGCATCGAATATAACGCTGAGTGTGATAAGACATACCCCAATACCCTTGGAATTTAAAATACTTTCAATGCAGGGAAATTCCAAGAATCGCATAGCATTGAATGCACCGTAAATAATTGAGGATTTAATTGCTTTCCTTAGAGGTAAACAGCATATAGGTACCCCGTGGTCAATTAAGTAAGGCAAAGTACCCTATCTCGAGAAGTAATGTAAAGATTTGGATAGAAAAAATATTATTTTTATTATTACCGTCCTCTTAATAGAATTTGGTGCGGAGTATCCGAACATTTTCGGAAAAAAGTGTCAATAACTTCATAATGCCTCAACACATGTTATTAAATTTGGTTTGTTGTTAGATTTTGATGATTGATTGGTTCGTGATTATTCAGTAATACCCGCTGAACGATGCGATGAGTTAAACATCAATCGCAGCGAACAATGCCTTTAGTCAACGGGTGATTGTGTGTGGTTGTGTTGAAATGTGACTAATTTTGGATTACGTTTTTGTTATCTGACAAGATTTTCACAAATCTGGCGCTATATTTCCTAAATTGAATGTGGGAAGTAAAAAAAGGCTCTTTCAGGTTATCAACGCTTCCCGAACGGATTGATTTGGATTTATAAATACCTCGATATAACTTTTACTGCAATGAAATCTTGGAATTTGGTTTAAAGTTTCACTGTTCACAGTTTCCACTGTACTCAATTTAATTAATAACACTAAATAATTATACGTTAAATATATATTTAAGTACACCAACAATACAAAATTGTCTCTTAATCTTTACAAATATACCTGTTGGCTCCATTTTTCACAACAAAAAAAAACTAATTATGCACATCGCTATCGCGAGCTTATTCGAACGTTTTTAGTATTTTAGTCACGAATATGGTCGCTAGATATTTAAAATGCAGCTAGTATTTTGACATTGAAGTTCTGATGGATCTGTGTATGTTATGTACGATAGCAGAAGTATATGTAACACGTTTATAAACTCGTTGCGCTCGTTGGGAAAAATATATATTTAAAACTTGTAGCATAAAATACAATTTTATATTGTAATTTTTTCTATTGAGTTTAGTTTTATTAAAATCCATTTGAAAACTATTACGCAGTGCTAAACATTTTTTTAAATAACATTACGTAGGTAACTGCTTGCTAATAGGCAAATAAAACGGGAAATTTTAACACCATTTAATTATAGAAACGTTATAACGACCAACTTCCATTTGAATATATTTGCTAATTCAACGGTAAGGGCTGTAAAACCTAAATCTATAATTCTCAGTAATAGAGTGCGCCGAAATAAATTCAGATGGGGCTGTACTTACCTTAAATTAGCTTTCTCAACCGATTGTTCCATTAGTAATCGAATTGATAAATCAGTTTATGAAATATCATCGGCCCAACAGGTTGTTCGTTGAAATGTTCAAATTGTTGTGTTTTTCTGTGATCTTCGATATTTCCGTCGGATACACAATAAGTAAGTGAATAGTTGCAGTACTGTTTAATTTATATCAATTTCGAAGTTTCCAACTAAAAGTTTGTTGTGTCACGTATGTATCATGCTGCTTTTCATAGTTACAATTTATTTGTTGTTTCGCTTTTCCCATTTGTATTTTATTAATTTTAGAAACACTGCTCCTGCGCCGCCAACCACTGAATCGTCTTCTCAGCTGGCGGAGAAAATTCCTCTGGCATTCGCTAGATTTAGAAGTCACAAGAATTTTCACCTCTTACCATTAAATGTATGCGGTTCCATCGCAACGAATTCCAGGATTACCTCTGGAAAGCAAACAGGATTTTAAGAATTTCCATGGATGGCCCTTATAGCATACAACACAGGTACGCTTAAAGATTTTTTTATAGAAAATTTAAATATCTAATGATTAATTTTATATTACATTACACTTTTACATTTTACAACCGCCGCTATTTGGTATTATATAACCCCATGTTAATTAAAAAAAAAAACCTTAGAAATTGCTGCGTTATTTTTTTTTCTATTATAAGTAAGAGGTGTTTTTTTCGATGTATAGAAATTTAAGTTGCAATAAAACAACGATGGATTATTCGATTGACATGAATTTTATTTATCCGAAAGATAATCTTGTGGCATTACATTTTAAATATGGTTTCTGGCATACGACCGCCGCGACTGGCGCGGATGTAGTCCAATCGAGGCATCCAATTTTCGATTACTTTTTCCAACATTTGGGACCGTATATCGGCAATAACACGGCGAATGTTGTCTTGCAAATGGTCAAGCGTTTGTGGCTTATCCGCATAGACCAATGACTTTACATAGCACCACAGAAAATAGTGGTGTTAAATCACAAGATCTTGGAGGCCAATTCACAGGTCCAAAACGTGAAATTAGGCGGTCACCAAACGTGTCTTTCAATAAATCGATTATGTTGCGCCGTCTTGTTGAAACCACATCTCTTCGACATCGTGATTATTCAATTCAGGGATGAAAGAGTTGGTAATCATAGCTCTATACCAATGATTCCACCAGCCCATAAAGCGCACCAAACAGTCAGTTTTTGTGGATGTAACGATGTTTTGACATACACTTGAGGATTAGCTTCGCTCCAAATGCGGCAGTTTTGTTTGTGCGAGAATAAATCACTTGACGGCTGTTAAATCGGTCGCCATCTTGAACAGTTATGCCAACTTAAAGTTCTATACATTGGAAAAAAACACCCATTACATATGTTTAGAAACATATCTGTGTTTGAATCATTAAATAATATAACCAAGAGAATTGTATCGAATTTTTGTCACTTTGAAACCTATGATGGCCATTGATTTTGAAAGTATGATCTAAAAATAAATTAGGCAAATCACTTTTTAAGACGAAAGCTAAGTTGGATGAAAATATAAAATCGCGCAATATAGTAATTGATTTTATTTCTAGGAGATCGAATAGTAAATGCCAGATATATACCCTCCGCAGCACTTTGTATTATAAATACTATGTCTATGTAAGTAGCTGACTTATAATTATTTAGGTGCTGGCGTCTCTATTAACACTAGGCACTAAACTAGTAATAGGTATAATTGAAATCGACTATATGAATAAGTAACTTCAAATTCAGACGTGCTATTTTCATAAAATTTGAATAAATTTAAGACTTAAACAAGTTAAAGGAATTAAAGTTTTCACTTAAAGCTGAACGTGAATATATTTAATTACCATAATTTCGGTCGGAGAGAGATCATGATCACCTCGATCAGGAGTTTCGAATATTTTTCGACTGGCGATGTTTTTTTTTTTTTATTATCGACTATTATAAGAATTTAGTTTCTTATTGTTAACAAATTCATCAACAAGATTTTGGGGACCCGTGTTTCCATGTTGAAATAAGACCTGTTTTCCCACTAATTTGTTATAGGTTTTTGAGGTATTTGGTTCAAAATTAAAGCGTTTTTGAATGCACATTTTCCTTTTTCTTCGCATTTCAATTCTAATACAGAAAGCCAATTTTCAATTTTGTTTACAAACTTTTTATTCCATTGTAATTTATTTGCATCTGCAATACTTACTCACTCATGGTCATCACTTACTAATTAAAACTTTTGACGAAACAATGGAAAATGTAATCGTTACTAAAGCGAACCATAATACTCTATGGATCGGCAACGAAGCGTTTGTTGAGTCTTTCTTCCATGTTGAAAATGTTTCCCTGAAATCTTGACTACAATTTTGAAACACTCCTTATTGTTTTCTCAACATTTTAAACACTGTACTTATTTATATTTCTTGACTGGAAAGTTAATCATTTCTCATGTTGCTTAAATTTAATATCGCTACTTAAATATATGATGTAATGGATTCATTATTTCCTAATTGCAAATGCAAAAAAAGTTTCAAAGTAGATAGGTTTTAATATCCGAGTTAAATAAATAATTGGAAAAGGTGTAATAACTACGTGGTATTTATAATTAGTCGAGTGTTTATTTTAATTGTTTTAGAATTGGAGTTAGGCTAGGAGAATACGATTTACGAAACACGGAGGACTGCGAAGAAGGATACTGCGCTCCAAAAGTGCAAGATTTCCGAGCGGAAAAGATGATGATTCATCCAAACTATAACAAACGGAAATACACAAATGATATGCCTTGATAAGGCTAGACTATAATGCAAATTTTAGTTATTGTAAGTAGTATTGAATAATTAGAATATAGCTCTGACCCTTTTCTTGTAATGAATTTATAATAGGCCAAAATTTAAAATGAAAACCAATTTTCACAAATATACATTTTATCAGCGTTGCAGTTTTTTATCGTCAAAATTTTTAACTAGTTTAGTATTACGTCTAGTAATGTGCAAATGATTTCAGCCAATATTAAACCGATATGTCTACCGGTGAGCGAAATTAATGACGATCTAACGGGAAAATCGGCTATCGTCTCCGGAAGGGGTGCTACGGAAAAAGGTACAGTTACATGTTCTAGCAAAATCTTCTTTAAATTTCAAAATTACAAATATTCCTAATAGTTGCTAAATCAGTGTAACAGCTGTTGATCAACTCTTTCCATAGCGACAACAAGGGTAATTGAAAAAATCAAAACTCAAGAACTATTTTTTTTGCGAAAAAGTAGTATTTTTATTTAAGTTAACGAAAATTATTTCGCATTTTCATGGAAATGTTCGGGTGACTTTTTATTTAGGAAGGCTTTCTGTTACATAAAATTTCTGCAGTTTGAAACATCCAGTTTAAACTAATTTTAATTCTATCATTTTTTATTGTATTCCATATTTATTATATGTAGCGACATTGTGATGAGCGGAAATGATTTTAGGTTACAAAAGCCCAATACTTCTCAAAGTATCAGTACCCGTGTTGCCACTGTCTGTTTGCCTTAAAGTGTACCAACAGTTTGCTCCAATTACGGATCAGCAAATATGTGCCGGTGGATACAATGGTAGAGACTCATGTGGAGGAGACAGCGGTGGACCGATGAAGTATGTCGGACTTGTTGACGGCTCGCCTAGATACATACAGTACGGAATTGTATCATTTGGCCCGAGACAATGCGGTGCCGATGGGCAACCGGGTATTTACACCAGGATTGGGAGTTATATCCAATGGATTTTGGATAACATGGAAGAATGATTGTCGTTTTCATATTAGTACATTAACGAAATGTTAAAAAGAAATATTTTCACTTTGGATCCCAAATTCTCAAGATTTGTAAGACATTTTCGTAATGATTGAACTTCGTAAATGCGTGTTATGATTTCAAAAAGATAACTTCGTTAAAATGCCGCATCCAAACTTCTTCTGCCAGTGGCCTGGTTGGTTGTTAAATGCCGCATTAATTTAATTCGAGATTTTGATTATGCACCTGCATGTCGTTTTCAAAACTTTTTAATCATATTCTGAGCATAGGCAATACCTCTGCGCCATGCATTTCATTGGACACGTGCAGCAGCTTAAAAAGTTATGAATCGAACCTAAATTTGAATTAACATTGCGAAACGCCTTACGGCGAGATGCGGTAAAATTCCTGCGGAATCGAGAATGTGGTTTCGACCTTTAAATTCCTATATGTTGTTTTGCTACCGAGTCTAAGCCTAGACGATTATCGATGCGTAGAAATGTTGAGGCCTTTTTTTTTATTTCGTAAGGATTTCACAAGGAAATCCGGTTATTTGCAGCCCACGATTTGTTTACCGCTCCTGGAAGTTTCAACTTACATGAAAAGGTAATCCATCAACATCTAGTTCTTTTAACCATGTCCCAACCAGAATCTAGAAAATGGAACAGTTGGACAGAGCGTTCCTCAATTCAGAATTGGACTATTTAGAATTTTTTGCAACAAAAATATCAAGTAGTAAGGAAAACAGATCATCAATTACATTACTAAATATTTCCGGGCTTTTGAGCCGTGGTCCCGAGATTAAACTCGACGTTTCGTCTACAACTGCGGTAGACATTTTCAAGAGCGGCGATGCGGTAACGGTCGAAGTGTTCTTCCGTTCTGCTCTCCGATGACTGGTTGGTTGACTGGAAGATCTGCCGTATTTAAGCGCGCTGTAGTGGGCGTGACCTCGGTGGCGGGCTTGGGTTGAGCTTGTCTGGGTAAACACGTTGTTTTGTTGATGACCTGAGTCCATGTTTTACTGATATTGAGACCTTCTTCTTTTCTATTGAAATTATTCTGATGTTTTTGAATTTCAATAGCTTCTCTGAAAAGACGTGGATAAAAATGTGGTGTTTTGTCCAGTACCTGCGTGTCTTTGAACATGATACGATGGTCACCTTTGTAAAAAGCATGTTCTGCCACTGCTGATTTTTCCGTGTGTCCAAGCCGGCAGTTCCTTTTATGTTCCTTTAGCCTAGTTTCAATGCTTCTCTTTGTGGTACCTATATATACCGAGCCACAGGAACACGGAATGCGGTATATCCCTGGTGAAGAAAAGGCGTCCCTTGTATCCTTGGCAGACCTGAGGCTTTGTCTGATTGTAGTCGTTGGTTTAAAGACGACCCGAACGTTGTGTCGTTCTAAATGTTTACCGATCCTGTCTGTGACGTTCTTAATAAAAAGAAATGATACATTCCCTTGAGGTTCCTTTGTCGTATCTCTTGTCTTAAATCTTCTATTTTTCATAGCTTTTTGTATTTCAGAGGTGGTATATCCGTTATTTTTCAGGGAATCGGTCAAGTGATTAATCTCTTCACGTAGGTACTTGGGTTCGCTAATCCGATTAGCCCTTGTCATTAAGGTTTTTATTACCCCCATTTTCTGTCTCGGATGGTGATTAGATAATTTGTTCAGGTCGTTCCGTGTGAGTGGGTTTTCGATAAACTTTATGACCCAATTTTCCATTTGGTCGCCTTTCTACCTGCACATCTAAGAATGCCAACCTGCCGTCCTTTTCTGTCTCCATGGTAAATTTTATTTTATTGTTAATGGATTTGAGATGCGCCAAGAAGATTTGAAGCTCCTTTTCGCCGTGGCTCCATATTACAAATGTGTCGTCCACGTAGCGGAACCAACACTTGGGCTTCTTTTGGGCAGTATTTAATGCCTGCTGTTCAAACTTTTCCATGAAAAAATTTGCTATGACCGGGCTTAATGGGCTTCCCATGGCTACACCGTCCACTTGTTCATAAAACTCCTTGTTCCATTGGAAATAAGTGGTGGTTAAGCAGTGTCGGAAAAGTTCTGTGACATCGTTCCGAAAACGTGCAGATATTAAATCCAAAGTCTCTTTGACTGGCACCATAGTGAACAAAGAAACAACATCGAAGCTCACTAATATGTCTTTGGGTGACAATGTGATGTTTTTGATCTTCTGTATAAACTGAGTCGAGTCCTTGATGTGTGATGCTGTCCTCCCTATGAGTGGTTCAAGGAGTTTGGTTAGATGCTTGGCGAGATGGTAAGTCGGGGAACCTATAGCGCTAACTATGGGTCTCAAGGGTACTGCCTATTTATGGATTTTTGGCAATCCGTATAATCTTGGTGGTAATGCCTCCGAATTGCTTAGTTTTCGCTGGATTTCTGGTTCGATAGATGACTTCTTGATTAACGTATTTGTTTTCTTTAGGATGCGGTTGGTTGGGTCCTGTTGCAACTTTTTGTATGTTTTGGGGTCTAGCAGATCACCAATTTTCTTTTCGTAGTCTACGGTATTTAGTACTACAGTCGCGTTCCCCTTGTCAGCTGGAAGGACTATAACGCTTATGTCTTTATTGAGGTCTCTAATTGCTCTCTTTTCCTTCGATGAGACATTACTCTTCGGTGGCTTCGCCCGGCGTAAAATTCTGGCACTTTCTGTGCGAATTTCCTTTGCGATATCTGCTTGCAGGTTACGAATTCCTGATTCAATGTTTGCAATGATGTCTTCAAATGGTACAGAGTCCGGTGTGATTGCGAAGTTCCCGCCTTTCGAGAGGATGCTCGTTTCTTCTGCTGATAATTTCCGCTGAGACAGGTTTACCACAGTCCTTGACAAATCAGTGCTGGGAGATTCACTTGACTTAGTTTGAAGGTCATTGAATTTCTTAATTTGTCTCCTGGTTGCAGAATCCCTTGTCGCTTCCATTGTTCCATAAGTAAGTCTATCTATTTTGTCCCAGTCCTCGTTATGCATGGAATTTGCTAATTTTAGATTCAGGGTTAGCAAGTTGTTATCTAAGTTGGCCATGCTGTGTCTCGTATGATGGACTCTTTCCCGCAAAAAGGCTTTTTCCATTCGATTATAAATTCTGTTGGCTTGTGGTGACTTGAGTGTTCTTTTCATTTTAAGATGTTAGATCAGCTGCTTTACAACGACATAAAAAGGCGAGCGAACATAAGAGTTGAGCCTTCTTCTTTCGTAGATTCTCCAGTCGACGAACCATTCTTGATATTTCCATCCCGTAATGGTAACTTATCAAAGATGTTAGGCTTTCACGGCCAGAAACTACATTACTAAATATTTCCGGGCTTTTGAGCCGTGGTCCCGAGATTAAACTCGACGTTTCGTCTACAACTGCGGTAGACATTTTCAAGAGCGGCGATGCGGTAACGGTCGAAGTGTTCTTCCGTACTGCTCTCCGATGACTGGTTGGTTGACTGGAAGATCTGCCGTATTTAAGCGCGCTGTAGTGGGCGTGACCTCGGTGGCGGGCTTGGGTTGAGCTTGTCTGGGTAAACAGTTCGACCGTTACCGCAACGCCGCTCTTGAAAATGTCTACCGCAGTTGTAGACGAAACGTCGAGTTTAATCTCGGGACCACGGCTCAAAAGCCCGGAAATATTTAGTAATGTAGTTTCTGGCCGTGAAAGCCTAACATCTTTGATAAGATCATCAATTGTTTAGCAAGATTGTGACAAATAAACATTTCAAAACATGTGTACTGGGTTATTCATTATATTTTGACGCCTACCTACACTGTTAATTTTGAAAGATAGAAAAAATGTATAAATACAAAAGTATTAAGATTTTTGCTCTATTATCTCATGCAAATGTCAGAAAAAACAAATGACAATCGCAACCTGTCAAAATGACAGCAACATCTTTTTTTTAGTGGAATGCCTTATATATTATTAGCTTAAGTCGTAGATAATTTAGCCGTTTTTGAGATATTTCTGTCATTCGATTTCTGGACAATAGCCATATTGCTTAAAAATGGTCAAGTCTGCCTTGATAGTAACCATATTCTCTATGTTTGTAATTGTTTTAATAATGTTCTACTTTTGACAACTAATCAAAACTAAAGATCTACAGCGTTAGTTAAATAATAATAAGATTTTTCAAATGGGTTATACTGAGGAAGGAAGACGGCAAAGAATAAAATTATATTATTCAATCGCAGATAATGTTGTAAGAGTTAAAAGAGATTTTTTTTTTAAATTAAAAATGTAATTAAACAATTTGAAGACCGAAATAGTCTCACACGGAAGATCAGGACAATAGAACAAAATTTTGATAAAGACCACAATATATTGCTTTACTTTAATTAATTAATAATTCATTTTTATTTCTTGAAGTTTACTAAGTTTCAGTTTTACGCATCACTAGATATCATGTGAAACAAGATTTGACAAGACACCACCTACCTAAAACTTAAATACATAAATATAACCAAATAAATGAAGCATATGTGGGGGGAAGGGAACTACGTGTAGGGATTACTTAGTGCGGAATAATAATAATAAATCGATATGGGGCATCGAATATAACGCTGAGTGTGATAAGACATACCCCAATACCCTTGGAATTTAAAATACTTTCAATGCAGGGAAATTCCAAGAATCGCATAGCATTGAATGCACCGTAAATAATTGAGGATTTAATTGCTTTCCTTAGAGGTAAACAGCATATAGGTACCCCGTGGTCAATTAAGTAAGGCAAAGTACCCTATCTCGAGAAGTAATGTAAAGATTTGGATAGAAAAAATATTATTTTTATTATTACCGTCCTCTTAATAGAATTTGGTGCGGAGTATCCGAACATTTTCGGAAAAAAGTGTCAATAACTTCATAATGCCTCAACACATGTTATTAAATTTGGTTTGTTGTTAGATTTTGATGATTGATTGGTTCGTGATTATTCAGTAATACCCGCTGAACGATGCGATGAGTTAAACATCAATCGCAGCGAACAATGCCTTTAGTCAACGGGTGATTGTGTGTGGTTGTGTTGAAATGTGACTAATTTTGGATTACGTTTTTGTTATCTGACAAGATTTTCACAAATCTGGCGCTATATTTCCTAAATTGAATGTGGGAAGTAAAAAAAGGCTCTTTCAGGTTATCAACGCTTCCCGAACGGATTGATTTGGATTTATAAATACCTCGATATAACTTTTACTGCAATGAAATCTTGGAATTTGGTTTAAAGTTTCACTGTTCACAGTTTCCACTGTACTCAATTTAATTAATAACACTAAATAATTATACGTTAAATATATATTTAAGTACACCAACAATACAAAATTGTCTCTTAATCTTTAGAAATATACCTGTTGGCTCCATTTTTCACAACAAAAAAAAACTAATTATGCACATCGCTATCGCGAGCTTATTCGAACGTTTTTAGTATTTTAGTCACGAATATGGTCGCTAGATATTTAAAATGCAGCTAGTATTTTGACATTGAAGTTCTGATGGATCTGTGTATGTTATGTACGATAGCAGAAGTATATGTAACACGTTTATAAACTCGTTGCGCTCGTTGGGAAAAATATATATTTAAAACTTGTAGCATAAAATACAATTTTATATTGTAATTTTTTCTATTGAGTTTAGTTTTATTAAAATCCATTTGAAAACTATTACGCAGTGCTAAACATTTTTTTAAATAACATTACGTAGGTAACTGCTTGCTAATAGGCAAATAAAACGGGAAATTTTAACACCATTTAATTATAGAAACGTTATAACGACCAACTTCCATTTGAATATATTTGCTAATTCAACGGTAAGGGCTGTAAAACCTAAATCTATAATTCTCAGTAATAGAGTGCGCCGAAATAAATTCAGATGGGGCTGTACTTACCTTAAATTAGCTTTCTCAACCGATTGTTCCATTAGTAATCGAATTGATAAATCAGTTTATGAAATATCATCGGCCCAACAGGTTGTTCGTTGAAATGTTCAAATTGTTGTGTTTTTCTGTGATCTTCGATATTTCCGTCGGATACACAATAAGTAAGTGAATAGTTGCAGTACTGTTTAATTTATATCAATTTCGAAGTTTCCAACTAAAAGTTTGTTGTGTCACGTATGTATCATGCTGCTTTTCATAGTTACAATTTATTTGTTGTTTCGCTTTTCCCATTTGTATTTTATTAATTTTAGAAACACTGCTCCTGCGCCGCCAACCACTGAATCGTCTTCTCAGCTGGCGGAGAAAATTCCTCTGGCATTCGCTAGATTTAGAAGTCACAAGAATTTTCACCTCTTACCATTAAATGTATGCGGTTCCATCGCAACGAATTCCAGGATTACCTCTGGAAAGCAAACAGGATTTTAAGAATTTCCATGGATGGCCCTTATAGCATACAACACAGGTACGCTTAAAGATTTTTTTATAGAAAATTTAAATATCTAATGATTAATTTTATATTACATTACACTTTTACATTTTACAACCGCCGCTATTTGGTATTATATAACCCCATGTTAATTAAAAAAAAAACCTTAGAAATTGCTGCGTTATTTTTTTTTTCTATTATAAGTAAGAGGTGTTTTTTTCGATGTATAGAAATTTAAGTTGCAATAAAACAACGATGGATTATTCGATTGACATGAATTTTATTTATCCGAAAGATAATCTTGTGGCATTACATTTTAAATATGGTTTCTGGCATACGACCGCCGCGACTGGCGCGGATGTAGTCCAATCGAGGCATCCAATTTTCGATTACTTTTTCCAACATTTGGGACCGTATATCGGCAATAACACGGCGAATGTTGTCTTGCAAATGGTCAAGCGTTTGTGGCTTATCCGCATAGACCAATGACTTTACATAGCACCACAGAAAATAGTGGTGTTAAATCACAAGATCTTGGAGGCCAATTCACAGGTCCAAAACGTGAAATTAGGCGGTCACCAAACGTGTCTTTCAATAAATCGATTATGTTGCGCCGTCTTGTTGAAACCACATCTCTTCGACATCGTGATTATTCAATTCAGGGATGAAAGAGTTGGTAATCATAGCTCTATACCAATGATTCCACCAGCCCATAAAGCGCACCAAACAGTCAGTTTTTGTGGATGTAACGATGTTTTGACATACACTTGAGGATTAGCTTCGCTCCAAATGCGGCAGTTTTGTTTGTGCGAGAATAAATCACTTGACGGCTGTTAAATCGGTCGCCATCTTGAACAGTTATGCCAACTTAAAGTTCTATACATTGGAAAAAAACACCCATTACATATGTTTAGAAACATATCTGTGTTTGAATCATTAAATAATATAACCAAGAGAATTGTATCGAATTTTTGTCACTTTGAAACCTATGATGGCCATTGATTTTGAAAGTATGATCTAAAAATAAATTAGGCAAATCACTTTTTAAGACTAAAGCTAAGTTGGATGAAAATATAAAATCGCGCAATATAGTAATTGATTTTATTTCTAGGAGATGGAATAGATTTTCGTTGTGGAGGTACCCTAATAAATGCCAGATATATACTCACCGCAGCACTTTGTATTATAAATACTATGTCTATGTAAGTAGCTGACTTGTAATTATTTAGGTGCTGGCATCTCTATTAACACTAGGCACTAAACTAGTAATAGCTATAATTGAAATCGACCATATGAATAAGTAACTTCAAATTCAGACGTGCTATTT
This sequence comes from Cylas formicarius, assembly GCF_029955315.1. Lineage (NCBI taxonomy): Eukaryota > Metazoa > Arthropoda > Insecta > Coleoptera > Brentidae > Cylas > Cylas formicarius. The sequence goes on from NW_026844365.1 coordinate 21,697,378, forward strand.
TCATAAAATTTGAATAAATTTAAGACTTAAACAAGTTAAAAGAATTAAAGTTTTCACTTAAAGCTGAACGTGAATATATTTACTTTCCAAAATTTCGGTCGGAGAGAGATCGTGATCACCCCGATCAGGAGTTTCGAATATTTTTCGACTGGCGATGTTTTTTTTTTATAATCGACTATTATAAGAATTTAGTTTCTTATTGTTAACAAAATCATCAACAAGATTTTGGGGACCCATGCTTCCATGTACAAATAAGACCTGTTTTCCCACTAATTTGTTATAGGTTTTTGAGGTATTTGGTTCAAAATTAAAGCGTTTTTGAATGCACATTTTCCTTTTTCTTTGCATTTCAATTCTAATACAGAAAGCCAATTTTCAATTTTGTTTACAAACTTTTTATTCCATTGTAATTTATTTGCATCTGCAATACTTACTCACTCATGATCTTCACTTACTAATTAAAACTTTTGACGAAACAATCGAAAATGTAATCGTTACTAAGGCGAACCATAATACTCTATGGATCGGCAACGTAGTGTTTGTTGAGTCTTTCTTCCATGTTGAAAATGTTTCCCTGAAATCTTGACTACAATTTTGAAACGCTCCTTATTGTTTTTTCAACTTTTTAAACACTGTACTTATTTATATTTTTTGACTGGAAAGTTAATCATTTCTCATGTTGCTTAAATTTAATATCGCTACTTAAATATATGATGTAATGGATTCATTATTTCCTAATTGCAAATGCAAAAAAAGTTTCAAAGTAGATAGGTTTTAATATCCGAGTTAAATAAATAATTGGAAAAGGTGTAATAACTACGTGGTATTTATAATTAGTCGAGTGTTTATTTTAATTGTTTTAGAATTGGAGTTAGGCTAGGAGAATACGATTTACGAAACACGGAGGACTGCGAAGAAGGATACTGCGCTCCAAAAGTGCAAGATTTCCGAGCGGAAAAGATGATGATTCATCCAAACTATAACAAACGGAAATACACAAATGATATAGCCTTGATAAGGCTAGACTATAATGCAAATTTTAGTTATTGTAAGTAGTATTGAATAATTAGAATATAGCTCTGACCCTTTTCTTGTAATGAATTTATAATAGGCCAAAATTTAAAATGAAAACCAATTTTCACAAATATACATTTTATCAGCGTTGCAGTTTTTTATCGTCAAAATTTTTAACTAGTTTAGTATTACGTCTAGTAATGTGCAAATGATTTCAGCCAATATTAAACCGATATGTCTACCGGTGAGCGAAATTAATGACGATCTAACGGGAAAATCGGCTATCGTCTCCGGAAGGGGTGCTACGGAAAAAGGTACAGTTACATGTTCTAGCAAAATCTTCTTTAAATTTCAAAATTACAAATATTCCTAATAGTTGCTAAATCAGTGTAACAGCTGTTGATCAACTCTTTCCATAGCGACAACAAGGGTAATTGAAAAAATCAAAACTCAAGAACTATTTTTTTTGCGAAAAAGTAGTATTTTTATTTAAGTTAACGAAAATTATTTCGCATTTTCATGGAAATGTTCGGGTGACTTTTTATTTAGGAAGGCTTTCTGTTACATAAAATTTCTGCAGTTTGAAACATCCAGTTTAAACTAATTTTAATTCTATCATTTTTTATTGTATTCCATATTTATTATATGTAGCGACATTGTGATGAGCGGAAATGATTTTAGGTTACAAAAGCCCAATACTTCTCAAAGTATCAGTACCCGTGTTGCCACTGTCTGTTTGCCTTAAAGTGTACCAACAGTTTGCTCCAATTACGGATCAGCAAATATGTGCCGGTGGATACAATGGTAGAGACTCATGTGGAGGAGACAGCGGTGGACCGATGAAGTATGTCGGACTTGTTGACGGCTCGCCTAGATACATACAGTACGGAATTGTATCATTTGGCCCGAGACAATGCGGTGCCGATGGGCAACCGGGTATTTACACCAGGATTGGGAGTTATATCCAATGGATTTTGGATAACATGGAAGAATGATTGTCGTTTTCATATTAGTACATTAACGAAATGTTAAAAAGAAATATTTTCACTTTGGATCCCAAATTCTCAAGATTTGTAAGACATTTTCGTAATGATTGAACTTCGTAAATGCGTGTTATGATTTCAAAAAGATAACTTCGTTAAAATGCCGCATCCAAACTTCTTCTGCCAGTGGCCTGGTTGGTTGTTAAATGCCGCATTAATTTAATTCGAGATTTTGATTATGCACCTGCATGTCGTTTTCAAAACTTTTTAATCATATTCTGAGCATAGGCAATACCTCTGCGCCATGCATTTCATTGGACACGTGCAGCAGCTTAAAAAGTTATGAATCGAACCTAAATTTGAATTAACATTGCGAAACGCCTTACGGCGAGATGCGGTAAAATTCCTGCGGAATCGAGAATGTGGTTTCGACCTTTAAATTCCTATATGTTGTTTTGCTACCGAGTCTAAGCCTAGACGATTATCGATGCGTAGAAATGTTGAGGCCTTTTTTTTTATTTCGTAAGGATTTCACAAGGAAATCCGGTTATTTGCAGCCCACGATTTGTTTACCGCTCCTGGAAGTTTCAACTTACATGAAAAGGTAATCCATCAACATCTAGTTCATTTAACCATGTCCCAACCAGAATCTAGAAAATGGAACAGTTGGACAGAGCGTTCCTCAATTCAGAATTGGACTATTTAGAATTTTTTGCAACAAAAATATCAAGTAGTAAGGAAAACAGATCATCAATTACATTACTAAATATTTCCGGGCTTTTGAGCCGTGGTCCCGAGATTAAACTCGACGTTTCGTCTACAACTGCGGTAGACATTTTCAAGAGCGGCGATGCGGTAACGGTCGAAGTGTTCTTCCGTTCTGCTCTCCGATGACTGGTTGGTTGACTGGAAGATCTGCCGTATTTAAGCGCGCTGTAGTGGGCGTGACCTCGGTGGCGGGCTTGGGTTGAGCTTGTCTGGGTAAACACGTTGTTTTGTTGATGACCTGAGTCCATGTTTTACTGATATTGAGACCTTCTTCTTTTCTATTGAAATTATTCTGATGTTTTTGAATTTCAATAGCTTCTCTGAAAAGACGTGGATAAAAATGTGGTGTTTTGTCCAGTACCTGCGTGTCTTTGAACATGATACGATGGTCACCTTTGTAAAAAGCATGTTCTGCCACTGCTGATTTTTCCGTGTGTCCAAGCCGGCAGTTCCTTTTATGTTCCTTTAGCCTAGTTTCAATGCTTCTCTTTGTGGTACCTATATATACCGAGCCACAGGAACACGGAATGCGGTATATCCCTGGTGAAGAAAAGGCGTCCCTTGTATCCTTGGCAGACCTGAGGCTTTGTCTGATTGTAGTCGTTGGTTTAAAGACGACCCGAACGTTGTGTCGTTCTAAATGTTTACCGATCCTGTCTGTGACGTTCTTAATAAAAAGAAATGATACATTCCCTTGAGGTTCCTTTGTCGTATCTCTTGTCTTAAATCTTCTATTTTTCATAGCTTTTTGTATTTCAGAGGTGGTATATCCGTTATTTTTCAGGGAATCGGTCAAGTGATTAATCTCTTCACGTAGGTACTTGGGTTCGCTAATCCGATTAGCCCTTGTCATTAAGGTTTTTATTACCCCCATTTTCTGTCTCGGATGGTGATTAGATAATTTGTTCAGGTCGTTCCGTGTGAGTGGGTTTTCGATAAACTTTATGACCCAATTTTCCATTTGGTCGCCTTTCTACCTGCACATCTAAGAATGCCAACCTGCCGTCCTTTTCTGTCTCCATGGTAAATTTTATTTTATTGTTAATGGATTTGAGATGCGCCAAGAAGATTTGAAGCTCCTTTTCGCCGTGGCTCCATATTACAAATGTGTCGTCCACGTAGCGGAACCAACACTTGGGCTTCTTTTGGGCAGTATTTAATGCCTGCTGTTCAAACTTTTCCATGAAAAAATTTGCTATGACCGGGCTTAATGGGCTTCCCATGGCTACACCGTCCACTTGTTCATAAAACTCCTTGTTCCATTGGAAATAAGTGGTGGTTAAGCAGTGTCGGAAAAGTTCTGTGACATCGTTCCGAAAACGTGCAGATATTAAATCCAAAGTCTCTTTGACTGGCACCATAGTGAACAAAGAAACAACATCGAAGCTCACTAATATGTCTTTGGGTGACAATGTGATGTTTTTGATCTTCTGTATAAACTGAGTCGAGTCCTTGATGTGTGATGCTGTCCTCCCTATGAGTGGTTCAAGGAGTTTGGTTAGATGCTTGGCGAGATTGTAAGTCGGGGAACCTATAGCGCTAACTATGGGTCTCAAGGGTACTGCCTATTTATGGATTTTTGGCAATCCGTATAATCTTGGTGGTAATGCCTCCGAATTGCTTAGTTTTCGCTGGATTTCTGGTTCGATAGATGACTTCTTGATTAACGTATTTGTTTTCTTTAGGATGCGGTTGGTTGGGTCCTGTTGCAACTTTTTGTATGTTTTGGGGTCTAGCAGATCACCAATTTTCTTTTCGTAGTCTACGGTATTTAGTACTACAGTCGCGTTCCCCTTGTCAGCTGGAAGGACTATAACGCTTATGTCTTTATTGAGGTCTCTAATTGCTCTCTTTTCCTTCGATGAGACATTACTCTTCGGTGGCTTCGCCCGGCGTAAAATTCTGGCACTTTCTGTGCGAATTTCCTTTGCGATATCTGCTTGCAGGTTACGAATTCCTGATTCAATGTTTGCAATGATGTCTTCAAATGGTACAGAGTCCGGTGTGATTGCGAAGTTCCCGCCTTTCGAGAGGATGCTCGTTTCTTCTGCTGATAATTTCCGCTGAGACAGGTTTACCACAGTCCTTGACAAATCAGTGCTGGGAGATTCACTTGACTTAGTTTGAAGGTCATTGAATTTCTTAATTTGTCTCCTGGTTGCAGAATCCCTTGTCGCTTCCATTGTTCCATAAGTAAGTCTATCTATTTTGTCCCAGTCCTCGTTATGCATGGAATTTGCTAATTTTAGATTCAGGGTTAGCAAGTTGTTATCTAAGTTGGCCATGCTGTGTCTCGTATGATGGACTCTTTCCCGCAAAAAGGCTTTTTCCATCCGATTATAAATTCTGTTGGCTTGTGGTGACTTGAGTGTTCTTTTCATTTTAAGATGTTAGATCAGCTGCTTTACAACGACATAAAAAGGCGAGCGAACATAAGAGTTGAGCCTTCTTCTTTCGTAGATTCTCCAGTCGACGAACCATTCTTGATATTTCCATCCCGTAATGGTAACTTATCAAAGATGTTAGGCTTTCACGGCCAGAAACTACATTACTAAATATTTCCGGGCTTTTGAGCCGTGGTCCCGAGATTAAACTCGACGTTTCGTCTACAACTGCGGTAGACATTTTCAAGAGCGGCGATGCGGTAACGGTCGAAGTGTTCTTCCGTACTGCTCTCCGATGACTGGTTGGTTGACTCGCTTGTAAACTCTAATTTATTAAGTGTGATTATAAAATCTGACTTTTGTAGTCGGGGTTACAATTATATATACAATGATTAAATATTAAATGGCGGGGCTGCGGCGTCGGTTCGCTCTAGTGGACGGTCACTGTACCAGGTCCTTGGGACGTGGAATGTTCCGTGGTCGTGGATTGGATTGGCTGCTGTAGTCGAACGTTTCTCGAATAATTTCCGAGTTTGTACTGCGGATCTTGTCGAAGAAACGTCTTGAAGTATCGACTATGTAGTCGGCGACTGAGGGCGTGTTTAGCTCTCGCCGGAGTTGTCCGTTCCTCGCGAACCAGGGCGCGTTTACGATCCACCTGAGCGTTGTGCTTTGAAGGGCCTCCAGGTCCTTCAATCTGTGGTGCGGAGCATACGCCCAGGCTGGGGATGCGTATAGGACTGCCGGTCTGATGATTTGTTTCCAAATCATCATCTTGTTTCTGACCGACAGTCTGCTGGTTCGCGCGAGCAGCGGGTAGAGCTTCCCCCTCAGTGCGACGCCTTTACTTCTCGCCACTTTGTAGTGGTCGTTCCATGTGAGTTTCTTGTCGTAAGTAAGACCTAGATATCTGACTGTTTTTGACCATTTAAAGGCTGTGCCGTTGACGGTCAGCTTCTTTTCCGGGTTCCTGCCTTTGCCGTTCTTGCGGGCGAATAGGATGGCTTGCGTTTTTTCGCCATTTATGGCAATCTTCCATTTATTCGCCCACTCGGCGATGTCGTCAAGATGACCCTGGACCCGTTTAACCGCCCATGCCCGGGTTTTGGCCGACGCGACGATGGCTGTATCGTCGGCAAACTGGTAGTTGGCGGTCCTGGGGTCCTTCGGGAGATCGTGGGCATACAGGTTGTACAACAGCGGTGCAAGCGGGGAGCCTTGCGGGACCCCCGCGCTGATGTACTCCGGAGCTGCCAAGTGATCCTCGACGTGTACCTGGAAAGTCCTGTCTTCCAGGTACGAACTGACGAGTCTCACTATGTGTAGCGGGACGCCGTTTGCGTACAGCTTGTGCACCAGCCCCGCGTGCCACACCTTGTCAAATGCCTTGGAGATATCCAACAGGGCCGCTGCTGCGACGAACCCTTTCCCCAGCGACGCTGCCACTTGCTCCGTGAGCCGGGTGGCTTGGATGGACGTGGACTTCCCCCGGACGAAACCGAATTGTTCCTCCGGGATCAGCGTCGCTATCTGTGGGGTTGCCCTCAGTCGATCGAGGATGATCGCCTCCGCTAATTTCCCCAGGGAAGAGAGCAGACTAATCGGGCGGTAACTTTCCGGGTTCCTGGCCGGTTTGCCCGATTTCGGGATTAGTATGATTTTTGCTCTCTTCCAGGCTTTGGGGAAATATTGTGTGCGGCAGACCGCGTTGACAATGTTGGTGATTTCCGCGATCTGCTTCCTCGGGAGGTGGCTGAGGGCGGCGTTGGTAATGGCATCCAATCCAGGGGCTTTCTTCCTTTTAAGGCGTCTTGTAAGTGTGGCTACTTCCTTGGGCGTGACGGGGGCGAATGTGCTGACGGCTGCGGTCGAGCGGACTAGAAGCGCCGTTTGACGGGACGCTACGTCGAGGCTTGCATGCCGGCCCACTCTTACGTTCTCTGTGAACTGTTTCACTAGCGACCTTGAGAACATGGCGGCTTTCTGCTCAGGGGTCGTAGCAGGTCCATCCTTGGACGCTAAGATCGGGATCTTTCTGCTACGCCCTTTTGTTAGCCTGTGGGCCATGTCCCAAGGCCCTATGTCTTCTTCGTTTATACGGTCCAGTCTGCACTGCCATATTTCCTGCCTCAGCTCAGCGAGCTCCCTCTTGACCTGGCTCGAGAGGCGGTTTGCCTCCCTCTTGATGGCCGGGTCGAGGGTAGCTCTGGCTCTCCTGAGCGTTCTGTTCCTGCGCCTGACCAGTAGTTTCAGTTCTGGGGGCAGGCGCTCTGCGAACTGGGGCTTTGCTGAGCAGGACGTGGCCTTATGTAAGGCATCCGTGATGTCGCGGGTGATTTTGACAATGGCTGCGTCGATGTCGGCCGGTGAATCGATCGTCGGGATCGGACCGGTGTCCCGAAGCTCATCTTGGAAGGCGTTCCAGTTTGTGAACCGCCTGAGCTTCGGGGGGTCCTCCGGGGCCGGACGGTTGTCGAATCTGACCAGGATCGGCAGGTGGTCCGACTGGAGCTCGTGTAGCGCCTGGATGTGGTGCGTCCTATCCAAGTGTTGGATCAAAAAATGATCCAAGTTGGAAGGACGACCGTGAGCTGGGTAGTGCGTGGGCTCCGCGGGGGAGATGATCGAGATGATCCTCGACTCGAGGAGGTTTTTAAGCCCCTTCCCCAGCGGATTTGTTGTTGTGTGCCCTAGTTCTTCGTGCGCCGCGTTCAGGTCCCCCCCTAGGATAAGGGGGCTGTCGTCCTGCGCGAGGATCGCTCCATAGTCGTCTGCAGGGAACCGTGTTGTGGGCCTGCAGTATATCGATGCGATCCTCCATGGGGGCCCCGATCTCATGTGGACGGCCACCTGGACTGTCTCTAGATGGCCCAACTCCGGTGCGGGGATCTCTTGGTGTTTGATGGAGCGTTTGACCGCTATGGCCACGCCGCCCCCGGGTCCTGACGTCCTGTCACTCCTGTAGACCACGTAGTTGGGGATGTGGAAATTGTCGTCCCCCTTGAGGAATGTTTCCTGCAAGAGGGCAACGTCCACGTCGTGGTCTTGGAGCGACTCCGCTAACTCTAGGCCCTTTCCTGTAAGGGAGTTAGCGTTCCATGCAAGGACGGAGATCGTGGTCGGGCACCTTTTATTGTCCATTCACAGTTTGTACTGGGGCGAACTGGACCGGGAATCGTGTAGCCCAACTTTTGAGGCACTCCTGAGTTATCGCCTGGACCATTTGTTGGAACATGGCGTCCGAAAGTCCAGGCGGGAGCGGGGATTGTGCGGTCTGTACCGGCGCTGGTTGTTGCGGTGTTGGAACTGCCTGGCGCGGTGCGGTGGCCGTACGCGCGTAGGACACTCCGGGTTGGCGGGAGCTGGCTGCCTTGGCTGCGTTGACGGACGCGGCCCTAGGTGGTGGGCGAGTGGGGCAACACCTGGCGTTGGCCGTGTGTTCCCCTCTACAGTTGGCACATCTGCCGGGCGTTGAACGGGACTTTTGGCAGTCCTCGGTCCTGTGACCGGCACCGCATTTGACGCACTTCGGCGGCGCGGTGCATCTGGACTGATTGTGCCCGAACAACTGGCAGTTGTGGCACTGGGTCACCTCGTTTCTTTGTTTCAGCGACTCTACCTTGATCTTAAGGCCCAGGAAATTCTGGACCTTGTAGATGGATTTCTGCTCGCGGGGCAGTATGACCAGCACCATCGCCATCGGGATCTTCTTGTTTCCGGCTAGTTTGGTCATTCGCACGATTTTTGAGGGTTTGTACCCCAAAAAGTGCAGTTCCTCGACCAATTCCTCGGTGGGGATCTTGTCCGGGATTCCTTTCAGTACCACGTGCAGGTTCCTCTCCTCCTTTAACTGGAAGGTGTGGTATGGCACCTTCCTGGAGTCGAACAGCCTCGTGATACCTCGGAAGTCGTCGATGCCCCCGGGAACAATCCGGACGCCTTCCGCCGTGTTGCGGGCCGAGGTGAATTGGAGTTTGTTGGCCTTTATCATCCGGGAAATTTGAACCCAATTTTCATTATCCCTAATGATAATTGGGGGGACGCTGACTTTCTTCGGGGGCATGGGCGCTGTGCCCTTGGCCCCCGCGGAAGCGGCCGGGGCGGACGACGTGGAAGGCATCGGCTCGGGGGTGGTCGGGCGTGCCGGCTGCGATGCCGTGGTCGGGCGTGCCGGCTGTGATGGCGTGGTCGGGCGTGGCGGCTGCGATGCCGTGGTCGGGCGAGACGGCTGCGATGTTGTGGTCGGGTCGCTTACCTTGGCGGGTGGAGGCTGGGTGTTGGCCCGCGCGGCTTCTGCGCGAGCTCTGCCGGCCTTGGAGAGCGAAGGGATCGCCGGCGAATATGGGGTAGGCCCTTTGGCCGCCTTCTTCTTGGGGAGGGCCGGGTAGCCCTCCTTCTCCGTTGAATTGCGCCGCTTTCTTGTCGATTCCACGTCGGAGTATTCCATCTCGGAATCAGATGAGACTGGCGCGCGGGTTTTCGGCTCGGAAATTTTGTCCAGGACCTTGTCCAGCGTGGCCTGGATCTTCTTGGTCTGTATCCCTTGTTCGTGGAGGGCGGTCCGCATCTCCGCGATTGTTCGTTGGTGCTCGGCGTTCTGTTGCAGCAATTTGTCTACTTGCGCACGCAGTGCCTTGTTCTCTTCCGATTTCCTCCTACTAAATTCGGTTAGGTCTTCGTATGAAGGCTTCGGCATCGTTGTTGGTTCGTCGTGGCAGCCTTCTTCGGGGTCTCGTTCGGTTTCCCGAGCGTTCATTTCGTAGATAATTTTCCCGCGAAGCGGGAAAAGATGCACTTAAAAGTACAGTTTTGGCGAGGTATTTTAGGTACACTCGCACTGGAAGTACTTAACTGGTCGTTAAGACCGGTATGGCGCTTAACTGGTCGTTAAGCCCGGTATCACACTTAACTGGTCGTTAAGAATTTCTTCGAAAATTGATAATCGTTACGAACGGGTCGCACTAATTATCGCAGGTAAAAATGCCGACTTTCGAGACAACCTTACGGTATGAATTTACGGTCGGAACTGGTTGGTTGACTGGAAGATCTGCCGTATTTAAGCGCGCTGTAGTGGGCGTGACCTCGGTGGCGGGCTTGGGTTGAGCTTGTCTGGGTAAACAGTTCGACCGTTACCGCAACGCCGCTCTTGAAAATGTCTACCGCAGTTGTAGACGAAACGTCGAGTTTAATCTCGGGACCACGGCTCAAAAGCCCGGAAATATTTAGTAATGTAGTTTCTGGCCGTGAAAGCCTAACATCTTTGATAAGATCATCAATTGTTTAGCAAGATTGTGACAAATAAACATTTCAAAACATGTGTACTGGGTTATTCATTATATTTTGACGCCTACCTACACTGTTAATTTTGAAAGATAGAAAAAATGTATAAATACAAAAGTATTAAGATTTTTGCTCTATTATCTTATGCAAATGTCAGAAAAAACAAATGACAATCGCAACCTGTCAAAATGACAGCAACATCTTTTTTTTAGTGGAATGCCTTATATATTATTAGCTTAAGTCGTAGATAATTTAGCCGTTTTTGAGATATTTCTGTCATTCGATTTCTGGACAATAGCCATATTGCTTAAAAATGGTCAAGTCTGCCTTGATAGTAACCATATTCTCTATGTTTGTAATTGTTTTAATAATGTTCTACTTTTGACAACTAATCAAAACTAAAGATCTACAGCGTTAGTTAAATAATAATAAGATTTTTCAAATGGGTTATACTGAGGAAGGAAGACGGCAAAGAATAAAATTATATTATTCAATCGCAGATAATGTTGTAAGAGTTAAAAGAGATTTTTTTTTAAAATTAAAAATGTAATTAAACAATTTGAAGACCGAAATAGTCTCACACGGAAGATCAGGACAATAGAACAAAATTTTGATAAAGACCACAATATATTGCTTTACTTTAATTAATTAATAATTCATTTTTATTTCTTGAAGTTTACTAAGTTTCAGTTTTACGCATCACTAGATATCATGTGAAACAAGATTTGACAAGACACCACCTACCTAAAACTTAAATACATAAATATAACCAAATAAATGAAGCATATGTGGGGGGAAGGGAACTACGTGTATGGATTACTTAGTGCGGAATAATAATAATAAATCGATATGGGGCATCGAATATAACGCTGAGTGTGATAAGACATACCCCAATACCCTTGGAATTTAAAATACTTTCAATGCAGGGAAATTCCAAGAATCGCATAGCATTGAATGCACCGTAAATAATTGAGGATTTAATTGCTTTCCTTAGAGGTAAACAGCATATAGGTACCCCGTGGTCAATTAAGTAAGGCAAAGTACCCTATCTCGAGAAGTAATGTAAAGATTTGGATAGAAAAAATATTATTTTTATTATTACCGTCCTCTTAATAGAATTTGGTGCGGAGTATCCGAACATTTTCGGAAAAAAGTGTCAATAACTTCATAATGCCTCAACACATGTTATTAAATTTGGTTTGTTGTTAGATTTTGATGATTGATTGGTTCGTGATTATTCAGTAATACCCGCTGAACGATGCGATGAGTTAAACATCAATCGCAGCGAACAATGCCTTTAGTCAACGGGTGATTGTGTGTGGTTGTGTTGAAATGTGACTAATTTTGGATTACGTTTTTGTTATCTGACAAGATTTTCACAAATCTGGCGCTATATTTCCTAAATTGAATGTGGGAAGTAAAAAAAGGCTCTTTCAGGTTATCAACGCTTCCCGAACGGATTGATTTGGATTTATAAATACCTCGATATAACTTTTACTGCAATGAAATCTTGGAATTTGGTTTAAAGTTTCACTGTTCACAGTTTCCACTGTACTCAATTTAATTAATAACACTAAATAATTATACGTTAAATATATATTTAAGTACACCAACAATACAAAATTGTCTCTTAATCTTTACAAATATACCTGTTGGCTCCATTTTTCACAACAAAAAAAAACTAATTATGCACATCGCTATCGCGAGCTTATTCGAACGTTTTTAGTATTTTAGTCACGAATATGGTCGCTAGATATTTAAAATGCAGCTAGTATTTTGACATTGAAGTTCTGATGGATCTGTGTATGTTATGTACGATAGCAGAAGTATATGTAACACGTTTATAAACTCGTTGCGCTCGTTGGGAAAAATATATATTTAAAACTTGTAGCATAAAATACAATTTTATATTGTAATTTTTTCTATTGAGTTTAGTTTTATTAAAATCCATTTGAAAACTATTACGCAGTGCTAAACATTTTTTTAAATAACATTACGTAGGTAACTGCTTGCTAATAGGAAAATAAAACGGGAAATTTTAACACCATTTGATTATAGAAACGTTATAACGACCAACTTCCATTTGAATATATTTGCTAATTCAACGGTAAGGGCTGTAAAACCTAAATCTATAATTCTCAGTAATAGAGTGCGCCGAAATAAATTCAGATGGGGCTGTACTTACCTTAAATTAGCTTTCTCAACCGATTGTTCCATTAGTAATCGAATTGATAAATCAGTTTATGAAATATCATCGGCCCAACAGGTTGTTCGTTGAAATGTTCAAATTGTTGTGTTTTTCTGTGATCTTCGATATTTCCGTCGGATACACAATAAGTAAGTGAATAGTTGCAGTACTGTTTAATTTATATCAATTTCGAAGTTTCCAACTAAAAGTTTGTTGTGTCACGTATGTATCATGCTGCTTTTCATAGTTACAATTTATTTGTTGTTTCGCTTTTCCCATTTGTATTTTATTAATTTTAGAAACACTGCTCCTGCGCCGCCAACCACTGAATCGTCTTCTCAGCTGGCGGAGAAAATTCCTCTGGCATTCGCTAGATTTAGAAGTCACAAGAATTTTCACCTCTTACGGTTCCATCGCAACGAATTCCAGGATTACCTCTGGAAAGCAAACAGGATTTTAAGAATTTCCATGGATGGCCCTTATAGCATACAACACAGGTACGCTTAAAGATTTTTTTATAGAAAATTTAAATATCTAATGATTAATTTTATATTACATTACACTTTTACATTTTACAACCGCCGCTATTTGGTATTATATAACCCCATGTTAATTAAAAAAAAAAACCTTAGAAATTGCTGCGTTATTTTTTTTTTCTATTATAAGTAAGAGGTGTTTTTTTCGATGTATAGAAATTTAAGTTGCAATAAAACAACGATGGATTATTCGATTGACATGAATTTTATTTATCCGAAAGATAATCTTGTGGCATTACATTTTAAATATGGTTTCTGGCATACGACCGCCGCGACTGGCGCGGATGTAGTCCAATCGAGGCATCCAATTTTCGATTACTTTTTCCAACATTTGTGACCGTATATCGGCAATAACACGGCGAATGTTGTCTTGCAAATGGTCAAGCGTTTGTGGCTTATCCGCATAGACCAATGACTTTACATAGCACCACAGAAAATAGTGGTGTTAAATCACAAGATCTTGGAGGCCAATTCACAGGTCCAAAACGTGAAATTAGGCGGTCACCAAACGTGTCTTTCAATAAATCGATTATGTTGCGCCGTCTTGTTGAAACCACATCTCTTCGACATCGTGGTTATTCAATTCAGGGATGAAAGAGTTGGTAATCATAGCTCTATACCAATGATTCCACCAGCCCATAAAGCGCACCAAACAGTCAGTTTTTGTGGATGTAACGATGTTTTGACATACACTTGAGGATTAGCTTCGCTCCAAATGCGGCAGTTTTGTTTGTGCGAGAATAAATCACTTGACGGCTGTTAAATCGGTCGCCATCTTGAACAGTTATGCCAACTTAAAGTTCTATACATTGGAAAAAAACACCCATTACATATGTTTAGAAACATATCTGTGTTTGAATCATTAAATAATATAACCAAGAGAATTGTATCGAATTTTTGTCACTTTGAAACCTATGATGGCCATTGATTTTGAAAGTATGATCTAAAAATAAATTAGGCAAATCACTTTTTAAGACTAAAGCTAAGTTGGATGAAAATATAAAATCGCGCAATATAGTAATTGATTTTATTTCTAGGAGATGGAATAGATTTTCGTTGTGGAGGTACCCTAATAAATGCCAGATATATACTCACCGCAGCACTTTGTATTATAAATACTATGTCTATGTAAGTAGCTGACTTGTAATTATTTAGGTGCTGGCATCTCTATTAACACTAGGCACTAAACTAGTAATAGCTATAATTGAAATCGACCATATGAATAAGTAACTTCAAATTCAGACGTGCTATTTTCATAAAATTTGAATAAATTTAAGACTTAAACAAGTTAAAAGAATTAAAGTTTTCACTTAAAGCTGAACGTGAATATATTTAATTTCCAAAATTTCGGTCGGAGAGAGATCGTGATCACCCCGATCAGGAGTTTCGAATATTTTTCGACTGGCGATGTTTTTTTTTTATAATCGACTATTATAAGAATTTAGTTTCTTATTGTTAACAAAATCATCAACAAGATTTTGGGGACCCATGCTTCCATGTACAAATAAGACCTGTTTTCCCACTAATTTGTTATAGGTTTTTGAGGTATTTGGTTCAAAATTAAAGCGTTTTTGAATGCACATTTTCCTTTTTCTTTGCATTTCAATTCTAATACAGAAAGCCAATTTTCAATTTTGTTTACAAACTTTTTATTCCATTGTAATTTATTTGCATCTGCAATACTTACTCACTCATGGTCTTCACTTACTAATTAAAACTTTTGACGAAACAATCGAAAATGTAATCGTTACTAAGGCGAACCATAATACTCTATGGATCGGCAACGTAGTGTTTGTTGAGTCTTTCTTCCATGTTGAAAATGTTTCCCTGAAATCTTGACTACAATTTTGAAACGCTCCTTATTGTTTTTTCAACTTTTTAAACACTGTACTTATTTATATTTTTTGACTGGAAAGTTAATCATTTCTCATGTTGCTTAAATTTAATATCGCTACTTAAATATATGATGTAATGGATTCATTATTTCCTAATTTCAAATGCAAAACACTCGAAGCCTTTTACTGACGGTGATTTCATCAAGGAATCAGATTAAAGCAAAAGCATCTAATTTCGAAAGTTTCTCCATTGCCTGTGACGAGAGCACGGACATTTGTGGCAAAGCTCAATTAGCAGTGTTTCTTCGTTCTTGTGACAAGAAATTTAACATTTTTGACGAATTACTGGAATTAATACCGAAGCCTTGTACTACCACAGGACAAGATATATTTACTTGTGTTTTTGAACTTCTGCAGAAATACGAGCTACCTTTGGAAAAATTAAATTCTGTCGCTAAAGATGGCGCTCCATCAATGACCGGGAAAAACAAGGGCTTCGTCGCATTACTAAGAAAAAAAATTAGTGGAATTCACGGTTCAAACATTCATCATACGCATTGTGTTATACATCAAGACGTTCTATGCACGAAGGTAATAAACATGGAAAATGTTTTGTCATATATAAAAAAAGTTATAAATTTTATAAGATCTCGAGGCTTAAATCAGCGTCAATTCACTACTTTCTTAAGCGACTTAGATAGTGAATATTCGGGTTTGTCCTACTATACCGAGGTACGTTGGTTATCTTGCTCCAAGATTCTCAAACAATTCTGGGATTTGAAAGAAGAAATATGTCAATTTTTCAAAATGAAAAATCAAGACGTAAGTTTACTTTCCGATCCAATATGGATACAAGATTTCTCTTTCTTAGTTGATATAACCAAACACTTAACCGATTTAAATTTATCATTACAAAGGAAAGATCATATTATTACGAAAATGTTTGACATAATTAAAGCATTCAAATGTAAATTAGTTCTTTGGGAAAAACAACTCAAAAATGAAGATTTTACACACTTCCCGATGTGCAGCATGAACAAAACGAGTTTAGATGATACTTGTTCGTATCAAAAATACGCAGAAAAAATTGCAAATTTAATAGCTGAATTTGAAATGAGGTTTAACGATTTTAGTTCCCTCGAAGACAAATTTTTATTGTTTTCTTCGATTTTCTCAATAGGTATAGACTCAGTACCAAGCCATATCCAAATGGAGGTGATCGAGAGTATACAAAATAAACGTTTCTATGAATAATGATTTTTTTGCGGCCCTTCTAAAGTTAAACCTTGTTTGTTTGGCCCAAGTGTACTTATGAGTTTGACATCCCTGGCCTAGAAGAATACTAACCCAACCAGGATGACAGCAAGTTCGCGGATAAGAAGACATTCCCGAATTCAGAAGACACCAGGCAAGCAGCCTTGAGCTACCCGAGCATCCCGAGCAGAAGAAAAATTTTCTTACTGAACGGGATAGTCGGCATCAAATTACAGACATAAAAATTTCATTTTCTTTGCAACTAACCAACACTTTCTTCACACACACATCCCGTATTCCATATGCAGGAATACGGAGTTGAGCGAAGCATCGAGGTACTCCGAAGGTACCTCGACAGCCGACACTCAAAAAATGGTAGAGCGTCAGGAGGGTCTGGCTTAGGGCTTCGCCCTGCTCACCCGAATGACACCTGCCGTGGTGAGGCGGTGACCCCAGGAGGGGTCCCGTGATGGTGGCGGGTCCGCACCGCGAACCGTCGGAGGCTCATTTCATTATAGATTTTCATTGGAATAACATCGTCAATAATAACGGTATCGAAACGTAAAATAAGATTTTCAGTGAAATTCCGGGGGTTTTGAGGTGCGCTGAAGACGATGCAATCATTTAAAATTGTGTCCGACGTTTCGTTTTAGCAGAAAGCCATCCTCAGAACACTAATTCGTAATAATTGGCTCTTAAAGGTGGTTCCGGGGGTTTTGAGGTGCGCTAAAGACGATACAATGATTTAAAATTGTGTCCGACATTTCGTTTTAGCAGGAAGCCATCTTCAAAGTACTAATACGTAATAATTGGATTTTGAAGGTGGTTTGTATGAGTTTTGTGGAATGCTAAAAACAAAGCAATTTTTTAATATTGTGTCCTACGTTTCGATCCAATCAAGTGCAACAAACCGCAATTACTCGTAAAAAGTTTTATATTTAACGAAGTTTGCCATGATCTTTAAACTCGGCTAGACATGAACGACCCTTAATACAGGGTGCAAACATAATAAAATTACATTTTGCGAAAGTTCCGTAGTGGTTCGCAGGAGCACGACAGAAAAACAATGCTTCTTCTTAGGACAAGAAGCCGCGCAGCGACGAGATTGCGAAAGCAATCTTGTTACTTTCGCAAAATGAATGAAATTCATTTTTTGCGAAAGTATACGCGCCAGTCAACCTTTTTCATATCTCGGTAACGGTTGGTCCTAGGGGACCGCCGTTGGTACAGATCGACTCAGGGTCGAAAAAAAACGTTTTTTTTTGTCTGTTTCTCCGTTCTCCGTATCGACTAAAACCGCTATAACTCGGCAACCGTTTGAGCGAGAGGGCTGAAATTTTGACCCTTTTATCCTGAAAAAACATTATTCTGAAAACGAAATATGAGCCCGATCCGACCACGGCAACCCCGATTTTTTTTCACTTTTGTTTCGATTTTTCGGCTTCGCTATGAAACACGATAACTGTCCGAAATTTGAATCTATCGACTTGAAATTTTCCACGAGGGTAGAGACCGGGCCCCTAACGGAACCTATTGAAATTGAGAGAGATCGGTGATTGGGAAGTATTTTTAAAAATTCAAAAACCACGTTTTTTTGAAAAGTAAAAAATGACTATATCTCGAAAACGGTTTCGCGGATCGAAACAATTCGCAAACGAGAAGATGCAGAATGTGGATACCCATAAATCCTTATTCTTGATAATTTTTCCCAAATATACAGGGTGTGCCGGTATTTCCAAGAAACTGATCCTCTAGTTACCATCGCATAGATAATTGACTGTAAGCTAAACACTGTTAGTCAGTCAGACCTTCTTTCTACATAACAGAGTAGGCCTTAGAGACAGCTAAAATCCTTGTATTTAAGGTTTTCGCGTATTGTAGAGGGTGTTCGAGATATATCGCGTTTTATTGAAAAATGCAACAGGTGCCCCAAATTTGCAGCTATTGACTTCAAATTTGGCAGGGTGGTAAAAGTCCACCCTCGCACCCAAATAACTGAAACTAGGCGCAATCAGACATCGGCAAATATTTTTTAAAAATTTTCGAAAAATTTTTTCTCGTCTTTTTGGGCTGCATAAAAAAATTCATTTCGCGAAAACGCTATACCCGATCGACAAAATTCTTTAACCAAAAAACGCAGAAGATGCGGGACTATAACTTATTTCAGCCATTTTTTCGATTATGTGCATAGCTTTTTCATTATAGGCAAAAATCTTAAAGACTCTGAAAATTGTCCATTTCCAAAGTACATTCTTAGCCGTAAATCAAAATTCTTGAAAAACATGGCCAACTGGTTTAAACGAGGTTATAGGCCGCATCGAGGGCTACAATTTTTGTATTTACGGTTTTCTTCTACCACACACGCTGCTCGAGATATTTGAAAAAATCCAAGTGAAAATCTCGCTCAAGATAGAAGCGATGACGTTACTTACTGTTACGACGTACGGTGCGCTGCATTGTTTCAGATAAATATTATTTTCTCGAAAATCATGTGCGCCATTGGCAAACTTCATCTACCACGGAACGTGGGAGATTCAGGGTTTTAATCTCGATTTCCGTAATTTTTCCGATTATGTACAGGGTGTCTCGATTATGGGCAAAATATGTAAAGTACCGTAAAAATTGCCGTTTTCGTGTATAAAATATTAGCTGTAAATGAAAAACTGTAAAAGATAGGAAAATTTGGTTTAAAACGTGTTATGAACTGTATCGAGAGCAACAATTTTCGGATTTAGAGCTTTCGTCTACTATACAGGGTGCGTGGGAAATTAGAAAAAACATAATCTATACAATCATAAATCGTCATGAAATGTCAACATTTTCAAAAAGTAGTTGCCGATTCGAATTTCTGATCCTCAGAAACCCCTTTAGCCAAAATTTTGCAAGCTTTTGGGACATTTTGGGCTGAAATAACAACTCAAACATCGATGGTCCGTAATTTATGATTTACATCTCGGTTATTTTCAACTGTGAGAAATTGAAATCTATATGTTACCTCCTACGTCCTTTCTCTATCCAACAACACCAAAAAGTTTCGCACAAGTTGTACCGTTTGCCGTCGGGAACAGTTTTTGTGGGATGCTACAAATTTTAAAGTTTACTTAATTACAATTAAATGGAGGGGGCTGGGAGGGACTTTATAGGGTCTGCGGATGGGCCTCATTGACCTCCATCTACAGTAAAAATTTCAAGCTTCTAGTGGCAACGTAGATATTTTAAAAAATTAAAAATTTAAATTTTTGGGAATAATCACGACCAAGTGCACATGAAAATTTTGGATCGAGGTCGATGTCAACCAATCCGGATGAAATTTGGCGGCGGTTACGGGATTTTTTTGGGAATCGGTTTAAAGTTTAATTTTATTATGTCAGGGTTCAGGTTAATTAGGTAGCAAGAAAGTATTTCGATGGGCAGTGGCTATGGCCGAGTGGCCCCAACAAATCTGTTCAATTATATGTAATTTGCGAATAACAATGGCCGCATTCAGCGGACGTAGCAAAACGCTCCCGATACGTAGCGGTAGCGATTGGCAACGTGTATGTATATAGAGGTTACGGTGTCTTATTTTTGTTTGCGTGTTGTTTTTGAGATTTAAATTTTTTTTCGAAGGGATATCTTTTTCAGTGTTTGTGTGTAGTGCTGCTGATTTAACATGTGTTAATAAACATACTCTATGACCTACTACATCAGAAATTAGTAGAAACGACGTTACGGACATTTTAATTGAAAACGGGGATAATTTAGTCAAATGGCTTTGGAATTAGCAGAACCAATTCCAATATTTGAGGATAATGAAGGTGTCCAATACCAAAGAATTGCAAGACTGTAAGGAATTATGGAGGGATTTTATTTTTAAAATATTTTCGAGGCCTACACTTGTAAACTTATTAAGAGGTCTATTTTAGAATTTATCACATTCCAGCACGTTTCAGAGCAGCGAGACATTTGATATGTTTAGAAGAGGATCTACCACACCTGGAAGTCGATATTGCAGATGACGTTGGAAATGAGGAAAGGAACCAAATAGCAAATATGGTCTTTTAACAAATAAAAACATGTTTTCGAATTATTGCTCTTTTTTTTATAATTCACATAATAAGTGCAAAACTTTATTTCTTTCCTGCTGGATTTTCTTACTTCTTTCAATGGCATTTTGTAAAAAGTTAATTTCTTGTACTCGAGCTTCCTTGACATTTGTCAGCCTTCTTCGTAGATAAAACATTACACCATTTGACTTCCTAGCTTTGATACTTCTAAAATGAAAACATGTTATAAGCCTTTAATTAATTTAATTATACCAATAAAAAAATTGTTGAAACAACCTACGGAAGGGATACACGTGTATAATTTGGTTCTAAAAGCAATAAATTTTGTTCGAGGGGTAATTTCAACTACAGAATAATGTAATTCTTATTTAACCTTTGCTTGAATGGCTTCCGCATTGTTATTTGCTTCGCAAAATACAATATTTTATTATAAAAATGAATATTATCAATATTGATGTGTACGTCCGGGACAACAGAGAAGCGTTTCAAAATTATAAGGAGATACCAGGGTCTTATATTTGTGCTATGACTTATACTCGTTAAGATGTTTTTTTTAACTGGTTGACAAAATATGAGATAACATCAAAACATGTTGATTTAGGACAAATTTCTATAGAGATACGAAAGTGAATTGTGAGCTACAAAAAGTTCATGAAATCTTTAGGTGTAGGAAGAATATGTAATAATTTTCACAACTTTTGGAGGAAGTTGGTAACTGAGAGAAATTTTGATCGAGACAACATAAAATTTTACAGAATATATTGAACACTAGTTTTTAAATTATTTCAGTTCGAGTAGGTTTCATGGATAAGAAAACACTTGAAGGACTGAACAAAATGTGCTTTTGTTCATGCAGCTTAAAATCTTTGTCTACAATAATATCTAGTTTGAAATTGAATTTTTTAAGTATTATATTTTTTGTGCTATAACCATGTAAGAGCTTACTTTACTGGGTTAATCGGTTTCTTTGTCTCTATTTCCAAATAATCAATGATGGACTCAACTTGATGAATTCTAAATAGAGGTTGGGAAAAAGTATTTCCTTTTTTTACGAAGTTGTCATACTGTTAGTGAGCTAAAACAAAGAGTCTGGACCAAACTTTTTGCAAAT
Organism: Cylas formicarius; assembly: GCF_029955315.1. Classification (NCBI taxonomy): domain Eukaryota; kingdom Metazoa; phylum Arthropoda; class Insecta; order Coleoptera; family Brentidae; genus Cylas; species Cylas formicarius. The sequence goes on from NW_026844365.1 coordinate 21,718,777, forward strand.
ATTGTTAACTCATTTCCTATAAACATTCCATAAATGTTGCATTTTGTTCTGCTACACAATGTGCCACATTTAGTGCTTGATTTTGTAACTTCTGTTTGTCCTTTAAGTACCTTCAGGTATTATCACTTCAAATAATACTTTTGTTCCTCTAACTTTAAAAAAAGCTTTATTTTTAATTAACACATGTATAGGAGAAAATGGCAATTGCGACACTGCAACGGCTAATTTGTACTCTACAGGTTTGACACAAAATGAAAATTAATTTTGTTTGTCTTTGCTTTTCTGATTATTTTAACACCCTTGTAGATTCCTGTCGAACTTGTACTTCTTGCTATATCTAAAAACTAGACTTAGCAGACTAAGCAAGAATTATAGCAACTTTGTGAAAATTTCCTAATTAAGAAGTATTCATATACCACAGAATACTGAGTTCAAACGGGTCTTAACCTTTAAGGATCTCGTTTCGGCGCAAGTTTTTAGCGCTTTAATTTTAAATGGTTTCTTGGCTTAAGGGTTTTTTAAGTGCACACATTTCTAAATTATATTTAAAGAGACGAGTAACAAAATATAACATATGATAAGTATTTAATGTAGTAAATTTTTGCTAATGTCGACGTCATAATAAATTTTAATAATAAATAAAATAAAATTTCATTTTGGCTCTAACCAAAAATTATAATTTATTAGATACTTATACCATAAAAAAATGAACAGCAGCGTTAGTTTCATATTGTACAGGTATAAACATAATTTTTAAAAAAACGTATTAATTTATATTTTATGAACATAGTCTCGTTTTATGGTTAATGGTCATATCTCATCAACATATTAGTGATGCATCTTGGGAATTTTTATTTGCCATTGTTTCTTCGATACGTTCAGGAAATTTTTTGCCAATCAATTTTTGTGGATTTCTATTCACGTGTTCTTTAATCTACTGATTTTAGTGTGAAAAATGAATTTATCATTTGTAGTAAGTTATTACCAATGTATTTTTTTCTGAAGAAATTATAATTTTCGTTATTATTTAAAATTATTAACACTATATCCAAATCGATATTATTTCTAGAACATTCTAAAGTCATCTTGAGTCAATTGTCTTTTTGAAGATTAGCGAATGGAAATAAAATTACATAATTAGTTTAAGAGTACCAAATTCCCATTAATATAAAACATATCCGTAGTTATTATATTATATATTATTTAACGGAAATTTTTAGAAGTACATTCGACAAAATTAAATGCTCAACTTAATATAAATTAAAATACACTGCGCATATGTAATAAATTGTAAAATTGATTTATTGAATCGAAATAAACAGAAACAGGACATTTTTAATACAAATTAATTTGTCAACGAATATCACGAAAGCCTTTGCAAAACTGTTCTAAAGTAAATCACACTGAAGGATTGTGATCTCAATCTTCACAGACGAGATTATTGTTTTTGAGACTTATTTAAATTTATATATATATATATATATATATATATATATATATATATATATATATATATATATATATATATATATATATATATATATATATATATATATATATATATATATATATATTCTTACCTCTCCATCTCAGGGTCGTGAAAAAGAAACGCATTAATTAATTAAATTCGTAATTTAATAGTGAGGTAAGACAATGCCTAGGCTAGCTCATTAACAACCGAGAAAAATTAATAAAGTAGAAAAGGAAAAAAAATATATATATACTAAACCAAAGCCAGGTTGGAAGGCGGTAAAGGGCACCTCGGTCAGTCCCGGAAGGTGGTAGGTAGGCGCCACGTGATTCGAAAAAGGTAGACCTATCAACCCGAGGTTCCAACCCGTAAAGGAAATAAACAAGTGAATCACGAACAATAATTTATTTCCTTCAACCTGGTGGTAGGTGTGAGTGTCAAATCTCACCTTCAAGTTTTGGCGGTGCAAAAGAATGTAAGACACTATAATTTAAGGCTATAAGTTCCGCAAACCGTTCTTGAAGAGAACAGGCCACTTAAGCTACCCAAACCTCAAGATGTCCCGAACGTTACACAGCTGTCTGTCACTATCCCGGGGACCAAGCCAAGTTGGTGGCTCAATGAGACAGCCGCAGGTGGGCAGTCTCAGTTAACCCAGCAAAGTCCGTCCGGGAAGCCGGCTGCTCGCTAGGGGAAACTCCACAACTAAACATGTACCCAAGAGATAGCATACACTGCAAGACACCAAGCCTGGTCTGGTATTCCGGTGAAAGAAGAAACCACGTGGAAGGTTTGCGGGAAACGGAGCAACAATACGTACAATACTAATTAGAAAAAAAAAAACCCTAAAATAAAATCGGCATAAATTGAGGAACACTGATTAGGTGGCGAAATGGTTCCAAAAGGTAACTTACCTCGATTCGAGGGTTTTCTGGAAATATGGGGCAATGACAATTCTTTTCAAAATCCCTCGTTGAGGAAGATTCCCATTCCAAACTCCAAATAGATCCAAAAGTATGGGAAATCATAAATTAATGACCAATTTACATATCCCCCTCTTATTGGGGTAGCACTACCGGCTCAAAAAGAAATCGGTCACACAAAAGAAAATCTGCCACAACCCCAAGCTTCAAAAGCTAGCGTACAAAATGCCGGACGATTCAGACAACCAGTTTTATTAAAAGGCTAAACGGGCACAAAAAATTAGAGGGAAAACGCCACTCTTGCCAACCTAGTCGACGGTACGCCGCCAGTAGAAAGAACAACTGAACTATATCTGTGGTGATGGCCGTATGGCCCGTGCCAAAGAATCGAGGTTGCGTCAACGAGATTGAATTACCCGAACGCTATCTATGGTGGCGACCGGACGGCCAGTCACAGAAAATCGAGGAAGAATAGGTTAAGAAACAAAACAATATTTACTAGGCTCGCCAAGGAATACCGAAGCAATGAAAAGCAAATGCGGTCCCTAGTCTCATAGAGTGACAGATGGTAATGGTTATGACTCCTTCAAATGCGCAACTAATACTCTGTTTTTTGCATTAGTATCTCTCAGTAAACCGGTGTCACTTAAGAGAAAACCAAGCGAACAAGGGGCCACGCACACAGCCGTTGCAGCATAAAATATTTATGGTTCGGCAACACAATCGGCCGGGGAGTACAATTCCGAAACTAAAGGAACCGAGTCTACAAAAGAACGTGTGTTCAAATTGCAAAATCGATATGAACCTAATAAACAAGAATTTTAATTGTTAAGAAGCACTCGCCAAACAGCAAAAGGTGAAGGAAATGGACAGTACAATTAATTCTACAAGGTACTAATAAAATAAACCCGTTACTTCGCAAATGTGCCAGCACTCTCACTTTAAAAATGCTAAATTTTACCATTGAAATATGAAACCGTCACACTCCCCCGTTCCTCCGTCAGAGGTGAACACCGATCGACAAATGGACTTCCACCAGAACAGCAAAATAGCGTACAACTTGCCGAAACGCCCGAAAAAGAAAACTTAAATATTAGTAAAAGAGCAGCAATATCACCCGAAAACTCGGTAAAGCACGAAGGAAAAAAAAACAAGAACTTACAACTAGTGAAACAGCAGTATCGCGCGCACTCTTGTTGCGCTCGACACTACCTAGTGGAGCCTGCGCATCCACTAATACCAACTTGAATAATTTTGACAGGTTAATCCCTAACCCACTACTGTCGCACATCAGACACTACCACATCTAAGGCGGGCCACTTGAATACCAGTAGCCGAGACCTCCCATAAATTGATTGGCTCGCCGAAGCTACCATTCGGGCCAATCTCGAGCCCCCCAATACTAAGCTCCACGCCAAAGACATCCATCGCACTCACCAACACATACCTGCGAGACGCAGCAGTGAAACCGCACGACACCCATTGGGCCAGAGAGCCGTATAAGAAGCCGAAAAAAAAAAAAAATTTTAAAAGAGGTTAGCTATACCCAAGTGATCCCCAACAACAGCGCAACGACGAATCCACCGGAAGCAGAAGGGAAAACCTCCAGACTAGAGTGGTAACACTAGGCCGTCGGTAATCTATATACCGCGATGTTAAGTCGACCTAGTAGGCTAAAATTGCACAGGTTACTACAGCGGTAAACAAGTCTCGTGTATTAGCCCTCACAACAGCCCACAGGATTACACCTCCACCACCAAGCGAAACCGACGCACGCGGCCGCGCAAGATCAACCTGGCATAACAAGACCAAAGACACTAATCGGGAAAGAAAAGGTGAGAGCTCGCAGGAGCTCTACCTTGTTGGTGATAACTCCCAACACTCTCAATATGATTTAGTATGTAAAAAAAGCTTACCAAATCTGTCAAAAGAATAACAGACTGGTCAGGCATCGATGTACGGCCTTCAAACAGCAACTGAAAAGTTTAGGGACAGAAAATTCATAAACTTCAGTGCTTATTAATAAGTAAGTAACCCACCTCTAACCCACGAAAACAACTGTCTGAAGAATAGATTGTAAATCCAAACCAGTTGTTCACCAAAACTAAATCAATCGTCATCAGAAGAAAAATAAGTAGGTTTTAAATCTTTAACATGCCAAACACCCGACGACCTACCCTGACTATTCGTCAACTCATACGTCCAACCTCCTATTCTACGCTTAACCGTGAAGGGGCCTATAAATTTTGGACAAAGTTTAGCATTGAGGTTTTTCGACGCGTCGGAGAGAATTTTATTTTTCCTCCAAACCCGATCTCCGACCTGATAGTGAACTGGTCTCCTACGCAAATTGTATATTTTACGGGATCGGTCCGCCATTCTAGCTATACGGGCTTTGACATCCTCAAAAAGTTTTCTATAACCTATTACGCGTGCTTTCATCTCGGTCTGTACTTCAACTCGATCATCATTACCATTGTTAAACATATAACGATACTCGGTACCATCTCCGACATACTCTCGTCCAAAATTGACAAAGTATGGGGTATAACCTGTGGTTTCACTTCGAGAAGTTCTTATAGCGCATCCAATTGCAGCAAGATTTTTGTCCCATTCTTTGTGATTCTCTCCCAAATAGATGGAAACCATGGTTTTCACAATCTTGTTGTACCGCTCAACAGGGTCCGCCTGCGCGTGGTAATATGCGGTATACGAGATTTTCACATGATATCTGGAACACAAGGCTTTAAATTCCTTGCTTCTCATTTGTTTGCCATTGTCGCAAATGAGGAACTGAGGCACTCCATACACCAGAAATATTTGCTCTTCCACGAAACGACACAGGGCGCTTGAAGTAGCGCTCCGTAATGGACACAGAGCAACGAACTTGCAGAAGTAATCGCATACTGTAAGGAGGTAGGAGTAACCCTTCTTGCTTCTAGGATATGGTCCCATAAAGTCAAGGCTTATCATTTGCCATGGGCGGTTTATCTCAGGTCGTGTACCCATATGACCTGCTGAGGCCTTTTGCTCCGGCTTGTGTTGGGCACAAATGCGACAACTACGAACATACTTCCTTACATCTGCTCTCATCTTCGGCCAAAAATATTTATTATGAATTTTCCAATAAGTCTTATAAGTTCCAACATGACCGGAAACGGGCTCGTCATGATACTTCCTAAGGATTTTATTTCGGTGATCCTTGGGTACTACAATCTTCCAATAGTCAGACTGCGCAGTAAGTTCTGGAATCGGACACTTTACATATTTATATACGATATTATTCTCCACACGCCATTGAGGAAATTTCTCCGGTCGACTCTCAATATTACTTATCATCTTCCTATACCACGCATCAGTACTACTGCCAAAATCAAGGACTTGCTCAGGGCTCGTACTAACAACTTCCACGTTGATCGGGACACTTCTCGAAAGAAAATCCGGAACGACATTATCTTTCCCTTTTCGGTGTACGATGTCAAAATCATAGGGTTGCAAACGAAGAGCCCATCTGGCCAATCTTCCGGTTGGGTCTTTCAGGTTATTAAGCCAAATGAGTGAAGCATGGTCCGTGACAATAGTAAAATGGCTCCCTTCAAGATAATTGCGCAGTTTTTCGACAGCCCAAATGACACCTAAACACTCACGCTCAGTAGTGGAATAATTACGCTCCTGTTTTGTCAACGAACGTGACAAGAAACAGATTACCTTTTCTCCGTCGCCCGATTCTTGGGTCAGAACAGCGCCAAGTCCATAAGCAGAAGCGTCGGTCTGAAGGACAAAGGGTTTCGAGAAATCTGGACACGTTAATATAGGAGCTGAGGCAAGTGCATTTTTAATATGATTAAAGGCAGCCTCGCAATTGCTATCCCAGACGAAAGAGGCATTCTTGTGGGTCAATTTGGTTAACGGCGCGATCAGGGTGGAAAAATCTGGCACAAATCTTCGGTACCAACCAGCCATACCTAGAAATCTCCTAATCTCTGTAATGTTCTTGGGCGGAGGAACCGTCATTATGGCTTCAACTTTTCTGACATCTACATGAAGACCTTTAGAGTCAACTACAAATCCTAAATAATTAAGGAAGGGCATACAAAACTTACACTTCCCAGGGCTTAATGTTAAACCTGCTTTCATTAGGCGATCAAATACCTTACCCAAAATGATTAAATGCGTTTCAAAGTCGGGAGAAATTATTATAATATCGTCCAGATACACCAAAACATACTGTTCTAAATCTGAGCCGAGGACGGCATCGATAAGTCTCTGCCAAGTTGCCGGTGCGTTAGTAAGCCCGAACGGCATTCGCTTGAACTGAAAAAGTCCCCGTTGTGGTACTGTAAATGCGGTATACTCTCGACACTCCTTCTTCACTCCCACTTGCCAAAATGCCGACTTAATGTCCATGGAACTTAAATATCTGGCTCCACGCAGCCTGTCCAAAATTGATGAAACGTATGGTAAAGGGTATGCGTCTTTCTTAGTAACCTTATTAAGTGCCCTGTAGTCTACACAAAATCGATAGGCGTTGTCCTCTTTGGGCACAAGAAGTACTGGTGAAGACCAAGCGCTCTTAGAAGGCTCGATGACGTCCATTTCAAGCATTTTCTTAACTTCTTCATCAAGGATCTTCTGCTTGAAGGGTGAAACGGGATAATATCGCTGTTTAATGGGCTTAACGTTCTCCTCTAAGACAATCTCATGAGTCGCCACTGTAGTATACCCCAAACCTTTGCTCATTCTTTCAAATTTTTCATCCACTAAAGAGTTCAATCTTTCTCGTTGGTCCTCAGTCAAAGTGCTCTCGTCCGTAATACCACAAACCTCCACCATAGGGTATTCTCCAAAACGCCACTCGTTCCTTTTCAAATTCGGTACTACATCCATTGAAATCCAAAAATCGGTTCCCAAAATTAAGTTATTTGATAGCTCCGGTACCACTAAAACATTTATAATAGACACCCTCCCCATCAGGGACATTGGCGTCTTTACGGATCCAATACTCCGACAAATATTTCCGTTCGCAACAGAGCACAACGTTTTCCGAGAGGTATCCAACTTCAAACCTAAATGCATCAATGTCATATAACCTGACTTCCCAACTAAAGTGGCACTACTCCCAGAGTCTAACAAACCCAGAATGGGATGTCCCAAAACGGTAACCTCTATATGCGGTCTCTGATCCTGATTTGAATGGGATATTACGTAATCAATCAATGCTCGCTTCTGAAGAAAAGCAGAAGTGTGTACATTATCGGTCGTCGAAACATTCACAGGGGACACCAACCGACCACTTAATTCCCCTGAGTCTCGTTTTTTGAGCACTCTGGACAGTTTCTAATAGTATAACCTGGCTGCTTGCATCGAAAACAAAGTAAGCGACGTGATTGAGGACAACTGGATCGTCTGTGACCCGTCTGGCCGCAATTCCAACACTCAATTGGTCTCCTTGGGAAATCACAGCGAGGCTGCGCTCTAGGACTTTGGACTGCCGTCTCCACCGCTCTGACCTGAACAGGACGGTTTGCAGTTTGGTGACGATACGCCAAATGAGGTTCCTGCACTAGACGAGGATGCGCAGGTGGAGGACAGTATTGTTGTGCGCGCCAGTGTATCTCCTCGGCAGCTCTTCCCCTTTCCAAAAGACTCTCGATGGTGGCGATTTCTTGAAAGCTCAAGGCTACCTGTAAGTGTGGTAATAGATTTCTTCTAATAATGTTAACTTGCTCGCTCTCGGACGGTTTGCTAGAAGACAATTTCATAAAAAGATTTTGCATCCTTGTAACGTATAATAGCAATCGTTCATCTTGACCCTGAGTACGTCTCTTAATATCGTCCAACAAATCTTCGTCGTAGTTCAGAGGCAGAAATGCATCGCGGAGCTTTTGTCTTAAATCGGGCCAGTCAAGGAACGACCGCCTTCGGGGCGTATACCAATCTCGTGCATCTCCTCTCAAGATTTCGTAAGCTGAATGGAACAACTGATCTTCAGTCACTCCTCTTGACTCCGCCAAATGCTCTATATCTTCAATAAATGAAGTGACACTGCCACTACCATTAAAGAAAACGTTTCATTTGTGTATTGGTACGAATGATCCTGAGGATCGAGGCACATCTCTCTCATTAGACAAGCCTGCATGAGACGGTGCATCAATGTGACTCACTGGGTTTGTAATTAACGATATGCTGCCATTTGGCCTAGAAGTACTGTTTCCTCCGGATTGAGAGCACGTTTGGATCATTGGTACCGCGCTTGAGTCAGGATTAGTCGCAAATGATACTCGACGAGTACTAGAAGTTGCCTCCTCAGTCATAAAAGGAATCGGACAAATTGTACATGCGGCCAACCGATCGGCCAACTGGGTAAAGGCTCGACGGTTGATTGTTTGAGCTAAATTCTGCAATTCAAATTCCGTTATTCGCCTCCTTGCATCTCCAAACGAGTTCCCTGTAAGGTTGGAATCTACATCATTATTGAGCGATCGTGATAATCCAGAGTCTACCGGCCTCTCCAAAGTAGGATTATGATCAGGTGCTGCACCTCCCAGATGTATCAAATTACCCACAGGAGCATCCATTCTCTCCGGATGAATAAATTCATTTTGTGTGCACATTGCTCCAACACTAGTCTGGCAAAGGCTGGCGATATGATTCGCGTCCTGCAAGGCGTCAAAACACCCACTCAATAAAAACATCAGGTTTTGTTCCTTTGATTTCAAGTCCTGACCCTCAGCTACCACTCTGTGCAATCTGCTTTTGACATGCATTAGCCTGCTGTAAATTTTCTTGAATTCATTCTCTCTATTCTCCGCATCAAACTCTTGAATAAGGCCCACCAATTCATCCAACTTAGATGCACATATGCCCAATTCAGAAGATGGCTCAAAAAGGATGTTAATATCCTCCCGAATGTTCCGCTGAAATGCTTCCCGCTCCGAAAACACTTCGAACACGAGCGCGAGCATTGAAGATGCCAAGTGAGATTTTGGCGAAACGTCTGCAGGATTCCAGTCGGATGCAAGATTTGCAGGATTCCAGTCGGATGCAGGATTCGAGTCGGAGTTCAACGAGCGAACGGATGATATCCCGGAATATAGTGTCATCATATATATATATATATATATATATATATTCTCACGTATTGATTCACGGATGGAAAAATGTGATGACACTATATTCCGGGATATCATCCGTTCGCTGGTTGAACTCCGACTGGAATCCTGCATCCGACTGGAATCCTGCAAATCTTGCATCCGACTGGAATCCTGCAGACGTTTCGCCAAAATCTCACTTGGCATCTTCAATGCTCGCGTTCCGAAAACACTGTTCGAAGTGTTTTCGGAACGCGAGCATTGAAGATGCCAAGTGAGATTTTGGCGAAACGTCTGCAGGATTCCAGTCGGATGCAAGATTTGCAGGATTCCAGTCGGATGCAGGATTCCAGTCGGAGTTCAACCAGCGAACGGATGATATCCCGGAATATAGTGTCATCATATATATATATATATATATATATATATATATATATATATATATATATATATATATATATATATATATATATATATATATATATATATATATATATATATATATATATATATATATATATATATATATATATGTAAATGTACACATGACGGTTCAAAAACAGACTCAAAATACGTTGGGATAAAAAATTGGCAAGTAACAAAATGCAAGGAAGGAGATAGTGGATGTTAAACAATAAAATATTACAATATGAATAAATGGTTTTGTATGCAAAATTATTTATTTAACTTTTATTTTAGGTAATTGCAAAAACGCCGAAAAATAATAATTACTTAAAGAATTAAAATAGAAAAAAAATTCCATAATTGTTCAACTAATCTATTATAGAATAAAAATATATTTATTTTCATTTTATTTATTTTGTTAAATCTATGAGATGTTTACTTTTGCAATACAAAAACCCATTTTTATAAATAAATTATAGAAATGTATTCTGCTTTTTGCAATATTCTTTCTCAGAAAATCAAAATTCACACAATGTGATGATGCCAGGAACAATATCAAAATCAACTTTTAGGCAAGTAAATTAATTTTTATACTTTATCTAACACAGCACTGACAGTGGTTATTTTCAATACTTAATTTGATGTAATGTAAAGTACTGTTTTAATAAGTAACAATCTAAGTTATACAACAATTTCATATTTAATATCAATTAAGGAAATTTTTAATGAAACATTAAGTGAAAAGGTTGAAATATATAGCTTATTTTATTTATATTTATATATTTATGCAATTATTCTATTACCTTAAATATATTTCTTTCTATCAAATTAACAAATCAATCACAATATAAAAAACTTACATTATTGTTTAACATTCTTAGTTATTGTCAGTATGTCAGCTAATGTACTTAAATCTTGCCAGCAAATTAAATATTGAACCACCTTTATCTTTTTCAGATAAGATACTCTTGTATTGTTTATTTACTTATAGATAATTTTAAATCCTATACTAAATAAAGAAGCGGAACCAAACACTGTCTTATTCTATTTTCCTTATGTTTATAACAAAAGACAAAGTAATGATGTACAATCAAATGTTTTCTGGGCCAGCATCTATTGTCAGCAGAATTATTTTCTCCTTCAAAACCTAATTATTAAGTTCGATAAAATCAAGACATTTTTTTAAACTTGGTTTTTGAATCATTTTGTCATATTATATTCTACTGAAGATTATGACGATATCTATATTAAAGGTGAATAGTTTAAAAAATATGCTCCCATTTTCAATCTTGAATTTTCAACTTCCTCGATTTCTTTGCATTATTCTTGCTTTCAGATTCTATTAGCAATTTCAAACCTTGAAAGAGTTTGTTCTCACATATTTCGAGAACCAATTTATCTGTAGCTAATTTATAACTCACTGTGCCATAACTACAAGTTTTGAAAAAATTTTATTATTGCTGCGATAAATTCTTATGCTGACTTACCCTCTTGTTAAGATTCCAAGTTAAGCTTAACTCTTTCCATCACAAAATGTACTTTTTTTAGTAAAGTAAATAACGAAATTGGTTACTTGCTAGTATTGTTTCTTGCAAGCAGTACTTGAATCTTCAACTTCCCTTGCTCAGTTTGCATTATTCTTGCTTTCAGATTCTAGTGGCATATTTAAACTTTGAAAGAGTTTGTTGTCAAATATTTCAACAACCAATTTATCTCTAGCTCATTTATAACTTATGGTAAGATAACTGCAAATTTTGGAAAAATGTAATTACTGCTAAGATAAATTCCCATGCTGACTTACCCTCTTGTTTAACTCTCATTTAAAGCTTGACTTTTTCAAAAAATTTACTTTTTTGGTAAAGTAATTGAAGAAATTGGTTATTTGCTAATATTGTTATGTCCATGTAGTGCTTGAAATTTTAACTTCCCTTCCACACAAAGGAAACAAAAGTTATCATTGGTCACTATTAATTTGTTATGGGCTAAGACATCAATCTCTTATAACAGTGTCAGTACTCTGTCCAGTTTATGAATATGAGCTTATAGTTTGTCCTATCTTTTTTGCAAATCTTCAATAGTCTTCTTGTGATTTGTAGAATTTCACCTTTTAGGTTAAGTAATCGAACTTTTAACGATATTTATAAGTTCCATCGTATTACTTCACAATTTTAACACCATATTATAATGCTTATTCAATTGTACATAAATTTGATATTTCTAAGTTTTACTGAAACTTTTAATAAAAACTAAATAACATTATTCAACATATTTCGTTCTTCCTTCTATGGCCAAAATTATCTGGATCATTCGGCCACTTTACATGAATTTATTCTTTTATAAAAGATATTTTCTATAGTACAACCAAACGGCCAAAAAATTCAAATTCAAATTATTACATAGGGACTAATGATAGATATTACTTTTATTTAAAGTTTGTACAGTTTTAAATTGATGGGAAGTAAGATAATTAAAGTAAAAAAATAAAATAATGTGATGACAATAATATGGAAATTTTAGCTAGGAGTAAGATGCCTATTTTTTTAAAATAAAATTCTATATATTATTATTTTATGTTTAAGGTCAGTTTAGAAGGTTTCCAAAAATAATATACATGTTATCATTGCAACCAATAGTTTTTTCAGAAATTTTTTTTGTACATAATATTTACTATTTATTATTATATGACTGTCTATTACTGATTAACTAATTTATATCTAATTTGTGAAATATCATTGATCGGATTAATAGCATGTAGAGATATTTTTGAAATGTTAGTAAACTTGATTTCAGTATAAAATATTAGTAGGTATACAAAAGTTTCGTATAAGTTGCAGATTCTAAAACCTTCACTATATTTTTAAAATATTCGTATCAGCTACAAATCCTACAACCTTTGCTATTTAGAATTAGAATTATTTAGAATATTTGTAGTGATCTGTGGAATCGAATTTAATCTAAATGACTCTAGTATCAGGTAATCTATTTAGATATAATTAACTTTAATATGAACCCATTATATATCTATTACTATCCCAAACATGTTTTCCTCTGCTAATAGTTATTATATCATTGATTAACAGGTACAATTTAAAGGCATACATTTCATTACATTTTGAAGTACTTGTTTATTGATCATTAACTAATTCCTGTTGCAGGGCGATAAGCACAAGCGGAATTCGTTACTTGTATCAACGTTTGCCAATAAAATAAGTACGTACAAAATAACCGGCCGTTTATTATTCAGAAGTTACAACACACAATTTTTACATGACGCGCACACGACAGTCAAGTACAGAGACAAGAGAATCAAATATCTACGGTACTGAGAGGCAAAGATAAAGAGACGTAAACGCAATATGTATTGCATATTACTTATACAAATAAATGTACCTAACACGCAAAGTATTGTATTCCAACATTCTCCCTCAATATTTGCGTTACATAGGCGAGTACAATAAGATACCACATTTTAGTCCCATTTTAAGCTAAATTACAGCTAAATCATTGCAAGCTTAGTTTACCACATAAATATAAGTGTTTATTACTAGCCAGACCTTTTGTAAGTAAGTCGGCTACCAAGTCATTAGTTGACATGTATAGAAAAGTAACACTACCATCTCTAACTTTTTCTCGTAAGAAATGGTATTTAACATGTATATGTTTTGTACGCTTGTGAAATATTTGATTTTGGGCTAATTTTATGGCACTTTGATTGTCATTATATACTCTACATGCCTGTGATACATTTAAAAATTGACACTCACTATTAGTAGTGAATCAAAGATGTTAGTAGTTAGATGCTATTAGTAATGAATCAAAGATTTTAAATACAATGCCTCTTTTGTAGCTTCACACATACCTATATATTCTGCCTCTGTTGAGCTGAGAGCTAAAGTCTTTTGTTTCCTGCTTTCCCACGATATTGGGCCACTGGTTAAACAAAATACATAACCATAGTATGACTTACGATCTAGACTATCGTTGGCCCAATCAGAATCAACAAATCCTAACAAACCTGTGCGGCTTTGTCTAAACACGATACCAACATTTTTTGTGCCTTTCAAATACCTAAGTACCCTCTTAGCTGCTAGCCAATGTTCCTTAGTGTGATTTATATTAAATTGACTCAGATAAGACACAGGAAAACAAATATCTGGTCGAGTACAAACAGCCAGATACATAATAGAACGGATTAACTGTTGATAGGGAGCATGATAGTAGTCTCTACAATTAGAAAATTTTTTATTTTTCTCCAAAGGAGTGCTCACAGTACTACAGTCAGTCATTTGAAAACGTTCAAGCAATTTAGTTATATATTGCTCCTGACTTAATTTTAATTCATTTTTGGTACGATTTCTTTCTATTTTCATGCCTAGACAGTAAGATATAGGCCCCAAGTCTTTGATTTCAAAGTTTTTATGCAATTCCGATTTTAGCACTTTAATTTCTTCGAAATTATTATAGAACAAGAAAAAAACGTCAACATACAGAGCCACGATGACAATGGAGTTATCTGTAACTTTAAAATACAAACAGGGTTCAATCTCAGACTGCACAAAGTTTAATTTTTGCAAAACTACTGGCTTTTTCATACCACAAACGAGATGATTGCTTGAGTCCATAAATAGCTTTCTTTAACAAGCAAACTTTATTTTCTAAACCAGGCTCCTCGAAGCCATCAGGTTGACACATATATATTGTTTCATTCAGGTCACCATTAAGGAATGCAGTTTCAACGTCAAGATGATCAGCTTCAAGATTCAATTCAGCTGCCATTGCAAACAAAAGTCTCAAACTAGAAAAACGGACAACAGGGGAAAAGGTTTCAGTATAATCAACTCCATATTTTTGAGTAAACCCCTTTGCCACCAAACGAGCTCTATATGTTGCAAATTGGCCGCTCTGATCTCTTTTGATTTTAAACACCCACTTATTTCTAACAATATTGGTGTTAGCAGGCCTGTCAACTAATTCCCAAGCATTATTCTGTCTAAAAGCATTAAGCTCCATTTGGATAGCTAGAATCCATTGATCTTTATTTGGTGCAGACAATGCTCCGGAAACAGTCTCTGGCTCTGACTCTACATTTAAAGATAACATAGCAAAATCAATATCTGAATCAGATGAGTCGGTCAAAACATATTCGTTAAAAAACGTCGGCTTACGAGAGATTCTTTTTGGGTCCTTCGGTCCTCAGTAACATTCACATCACTATCAGGAACCTGTTGCACATCACTCATTCGCCGTTATATAGCACCTGCCTGTCCAATTACAGCAACTGTCCCGTCATCATACGGTACACCATATTCCTCCAATTTTTCTGGGGAACTTGCTGAAGAACTGTCTTCTTTGTCAACTAGAGTTCTCTCTGCATCTTCAAAAAGTTCGCTCTCGGAAACATCACTTGCCGCATCATTAGTCTGCCGAAGAAGTTCCACATTACCATTTTGCGGGCCATTCCAACTTCTGCACCCTCCAGTGGCATGGTAATAACGCCGATGTTCTGAGAACTTGCTTGCTAAACTCACAGTTTTCTGTTCCAAAAACATCACATCTCTTGCAATTCGAAGTTTGTGAGTAATGGGGTCAATTAATCTATATCCTGCAGTTACATCAGAATAGCCAACAAATATATATTTCTTGCTTTTCTGTTCCAGTTTCCCTCGTTTTCCATCAGGGACACGGACAAAGGCTGTACAGCCAAACACTCTAAGGTGACCAAGATCAACCTTCTTGCCTGTCCATCTTTCCTCTGGAGTTTCTCCCTTGATCCTTTTAGTTGGTGATCTATTTATAAGATAGACAGCCGTGTTCGCCGCCTCCGCCCACATCTGGCTTGGACAATTTGTATCAAACATCATTGAGCGCACCTTATCCATTATTGTGCGGTTGTAACGTTCGGCTACACCATTTTGTTCCGGTGTATAAGGAACCGTCAGCTCATGTTTTATACCTCTTTGTTTTAAAAACTTGTCCAAATTCTGATTGCAGTATTCACCACCATTATCAGTTCGTAATATTTTTATTTTTCTTTCTGTTTCATTTTCGACTTGAACACAAAACTCTTTAAAGCAATCTGCAACTTCATCTTTACTTTTAAGAAAATAACAGAAAACTTTTCTTGTGTTATCGTCAATTAGTGTAAAAGATATCTAGCACCACTCCAGGACTTTATTTCTATAGGTCCCATTACATCTGAGTGGATTAAGTCTAATTTATTCGCAGCAACCCCATTATTTTTATTTTTGGGGAACGGTTTCTTCGAATGCTTACCTTTAATGCAACTTTCACACAAGGATGGAGGTTGAGTATCACAATAGCTAATTCCTGAGGCCAAACCTTCTTTCAACAACTTCATGCTAAAATGATTAAGATGACCTAACCTTTTGTGCCACAGCATTTGCGATTCCATGACTTCTGCAGTATTTGCACAGATGTCACTTTCTGGTATTGTATCAAGTCTGTACAAACCATCCACATTACTTGCTGTTGCTATCAACTCTTCCCTGTTGGTGAATTCTTTCCAATTAAATATTCGGCAACCCTGCGAATCAAAAAATACACTAAAACCCTTTGAAATTAGTGAATTAACACTTAATAGTTTCACAGCAAGGTTAGAAACATATTTTATATCCGAAATGCGTCTTTCGCTGCCATTTTGCTGCAACTTGACAACTGCATCTCCCGTTCCGGCAACAGACAACCTAGCATTGTCAGCAACTATAATTTCCTGTCCTTTATTTTTGTCAGACAGCACAGGTAACAATGCACTATTACGAGTCATATGAGAAGTAGCTCCACTATCAATATTCCATACATTTGGTAAAATATGTCTTTCACTTATATTAAAAGCTGCAAACAAAGCTTTGTTGCTATTCATGTTTTTAACTTTTGCATGATGAAAGTTATTTTGATGGTTATATTGTTTCTGGGTACACTGATTTTTATAGTGCCCCTTAGAGCGACATCTCCAGCACCAAGGAGTCCTTTTACCTGTTTTTGATATCAGTGCTGTGTCTCCATTTGAGCATTTACCATTCTGCCATTTTTTATCTTGCAGGAGATTGGTCTTTACAAAATCTGAGGTTATGTCAGTTCCAGAACTTTCAAGTGCCATCACCATCGGGTCATAATCTTCAGTGAGCCCTTGGAGCATAACAACACCTAAAAACTCATCATCAATAGGTCTACCCATCGAATTAAGTTGTTGCGAGAGAGACATAATTTCATTAACATAATCCTCCACTGTATCATAATTACTCAACTTAATGGAACACAGATTCCTTAAAAGGCGCAGACGTCGATGAAGTCCCTTGTCTTCAAAGGCTTTTTCGAGAGCCTTCCAAGCTTCTATCGATGTTTTCGCCTGCATCACGTGCGGGTACGTTGACTTGTCCAAGGAAATAATTATTTTGGATAACGCTTTTTCTTCCTTACGTGCTGCAACCGCTGCTGCAGCTTCGTCAGTAGTCGCGAAAGTAACCATCTGCCCCATCACACATTCCCAAAGACCATCATGTTTCAACAGAGCAGTGATTTGAAATCGTCAGTCGCTATAATTTTCTCGACCTTTCAATTTTTCGATCGCAGAAAATGCGGAACCTACATCGGCAGCCATTTTGAATAAACGACACAAACGACAAAAAAAAAATTGGCAACGCAATAGTTCAAAGCCCTGGGCCCATAACCTGTTGCAGGGCGATAAGCACAAGCGGAATTCGTTACTTGTATCAACGTTTGCCAATAAAATAAGTACGTACAAAATAACCGGCCGTTTATTATACAGAAGTTACAACACACAATTTTTACATGACGCGCACACGACAGTCAAGTACAGAGACAAGAGAATCAAATATCTACGGTACTGAGAGGCAAAGATAAAGAGACGTAAACGCAATATGTATTGCATATTACTTATACAAATAAATGTACCTAACACGCAAAGTATTGTATTCCAACAATTCCATTATTAATTATACTGATTATCATTAATTATATAAGAATTATGACAACTATCATACAATATTCCCGATTGCCATGGGAGGACCGGTCCAGATGTAGGGGTGGAGGAGTCTGGAAAATAAATTATGCTCTCGATTTAATCGAAGCATTAGGTAGCGTCACCGCTAGTTGCTCCAACACAATAGCTAAAATATGACGTGCAATAATTTTTGAAAACATTTAACGTCATTGAGTCAAAAAATTCATGTTCAATTTAACATTTGTATAATCTAGTGATTAAATTGATATAAAAATGATGAATGTAGATATTTAATACCAATATTAAATAAATTTAGAAAATTACTGACGTTATTGAATTATTAGTTTTCCAAATGTAAATAATGAAATCATCAATAAAAGATATATCAAAGCTAAAAAAAATGAAATTTTAAAAAATAATTATTTTTAGCTATTGCTTATGAGCACTAGTAGAAACCATATGCCTTACCCTCTTGTTTAACTCTCATTTAAAGCTTGACTTTTTCAAAAAATTTACTTTTTTGGTAAAGTAATTGAAGAAATTGGTTATTTGCTAATATTGTTATGTCCATGTAGTGCTTGAAATTTTAACTTCCCTTCCACACAAAGGAAACAAAAGTTATCATTGGTCACTATTAATTTGTTATGGGCTAAGACATCAATCTCTTATAACAGTGTCAGTACTCTGTCCAGTTTATGAATATGAGCTTATAGTTTGTCCTATCTTTTTTGCAAATCTTCAATAGTCTTCTTGTGATTTGTAGAATTTCACCTTTTAGGTTAAGTAATCGAACTTTTAACGATATTTATAAGTTCCATCGTATTACTTCACAATTTTAACACCATATTATAATGCTTATTCAATTGTACATAAATTTGATATTTCTAAGTTTTACTGAAACTTTTAATAAAAACTAAATAACATTATTCAACATATTTCGTTCTTCCTTCTATGGCCAAAATTATCTGGATCATTCGGCCACTTTACATGAATTTATTCTTTTATAAAAGATATTTTCTATAGTACAACCAAACGGCCAAAAAATTCAAATTCAAATTATTACATAGGGACTAATGATAGATATTACTTTTATTTAAAGTTTGTACAGTTTTAAATTGATGGGAAGTAAGATAATTAAAGTAAAAAAATAAAATAATGTGATGACAATAATATGGAAATTTTAGCTAGGAGTAAGATGCCTATTTTTTTAAAATAAAATTCTATATATTATTATTTTATGTTTAAGGTCAGTTTAGAAGGTTTCCAAAAATAATATACATGTTATCATTGCAACCAATAGTTTTTTCAGAAATTTTTTTTGTACATAATATTTACTATTTATTATTATATGACTGTCTATTACTGATTAACTAATTTATATCTAATTTGTGAAATATCATTGATCGGATTAATAGCATGTAGAGATATTTTTGAAATGTTAGTAAACTTGATTTCAGTATAAAATATTAGTAGGTATACAAAAGTTTCGTATAAGTTGCAGATTCTAAAACCTTCACTATATTTTTAAAATATTCGTATCAGCTACAAATCCTACAACCTTTGCTATTTAGAATTAGAATTATTTAGAATATTTGTAGTGATCTGTGGAATCGAATTTAATCTAAATGACTCTAGTATCAGGTAATCTATTTAGATATAATTAACTTTAATATGAACCCATTATATATCTATTACTATCCCAAACATGTTTTCCTCTGCTAATAGTTATTATATCATTGATTAACAGGTACAATTTAAAGGCATACATTTCATTACATTTTGAAGTACTTGTTTATTGATCATTAACTAATTCCTGTTGCAGGGCGATAAGCACAAGCGGAATTCGTTACTTGTATCAACGTTTGCCAATAAAATAAGTACGTACAAAATAACCGGCCGTTTATTATTCAGAAGTTACAACACACAATTTTTACATGACGCGCACACGACAGTCAAGTACAGAGACAAGAGAATCAAATATCTACGGTACTGAGAGGCAAAGATAAAGAGACGTAAACGCAATATGTATTGCATATTACTTATACAAATAAATGTACCTAACACGCAAAGTATTGTATTCCAACATTCTCCCTCAATATTTGCGTTACATAGGCGAGTACAATAAGATACCACATTTTAGTCCCATTTTAAGCTAAATTACAGCTAAATCATTGCAAGCTTAGTTTACCACATAAATATAAGTGTTTATTACTAGCCAGACCTTTTGTAAGTAAGTCGGCTACCAAGTCATTAGTTGACATGTATAGAAAAGTAACACTACCATCTCTAACTTTTTCTCGTAAGAAATGGTATTTAACATGTATATGTTTTGTACGCTTGTGAAATATTTGATTTTGGGCTAATTTTATGGCACTTTGATTGTCATTATATACTCTACATGCCTGTGATACATTTAAAAATTGACACTCACTATTAGTAGTGAATCAAAGATGTTAGTAGTTAGATGCTATTAGTAATGAATCAAAGATTTTAAATACAATGCCTCTTTTGTAGCTTCACACATACCTATATATTCTGCCTCTGTTGAGCTGAGAGCTAAAGTCTTTTGTTTCCTGCTTTCCCACGATATTGGGCCACTGGTTAAACAAAATACATAACCATAGTATGACTTACGATCTAGACTATCGTTGGCCCAATCAGAATCAACAAATCCTAACAAACCTGTGCGGCTTTGTCTAAACACGATACCAACATTTTTTGTGCCTTTCAAATACCTAAGTACCCTCTTAGCTGCTAGCCAATGTTCCTTAGTGTGATTTATATTAAATTGACTCAGATAAGACACAGGAAAACAAATATCTGGTCGAGTACAAACAGCCAGATACATAATAGAACGGATTAACTGTTGATAGGGAGCATGATAGTAGTCTCTACAATTAGAAAATTTTTTATTTTTCTCCAAAGGAGTGCTCACAGTACTACAGTCAGTCATTTGAAAACGTTCAAGCAATTTAGTTATATATTGCTCCTGACTTAATTTTAATTCATTTTTGGTACGATTTCTTTCTATTTTCATGCCTAGACAGTAAGATATAGGCCCCAAGTCTTTGATTTCAAAGTTTTTATGCAATTCCGATTTTAGCACTTTAATTTCTTCGAAATTATTATAGAACAAGAAAAAAACGTCAACATACAGAGCCACGATGACAATGGAGTTATCTGTAACTTTAAAATACAAACAGGGTTCAATCTCAGACTGCACAAAGTTTAATTTTTGCAAAACTACTGGCTTTTTCATACCACAAACGAGATGATTGCTTGAGTCCATAAATAGCTTTCTTTAACAAGCAAACTTTATTTTCTAAACCAGGCTCCTCGAAGCCATCAGGTTGACACATATATATTGTTTCATTCAGGTCACCATTAAGGAATGCAGTTTCAACGTCAAGATGATCAGCTTCAAGATTCAATTCAGCTGCCATTGCAAACAAAAGTCTCAAACTAGAAAAACGGACAACAGGGGAAAAGGTTTCAGTATAATCAACTCCATATTTTTGAGTAAACCCCTTTGCCACCAAACGAGCTCTATATGTTGCAAATTGGCCGCTCTGATCTCTTTTGATTTTAAACACCCACTTATTTCTAACAATATTGGTGTTAGCAGGCCTGTCAACTAATTCCCAAGCATTATTCTGTCTAAAAGCATTAAGCTCCATTTGGATAGCTAGAATCCATTGATCTTTATTTGGTGCAGACAATGCTCCGGAAACAGTCTCTGGCTCTGACTCTACATTTAAAGATAACATAGCAAAATCAATATCTGAATCAGATGAGTCGGTCAAAACATATTCGTTAAAAAACGTCGGCTTACGAGAGATTCTTTTTGGGTCCTTCGGTCCTCAGTAACATTCACATCACTATCAGGAACCTGTTGCACATCACTCATTCGCCGTTATATAGCACCTGCCTGTCCAATTACAGCAACTGTCCCGTCATCATACGGTACACCATATTCCTCCAATTTTTCTGGGGAACTTGCTGAAGAACTGTCTTCTTTGTCAACTAGAGTTCTCTCTGCATCTTCAAAAAGTTCGCTCTCGGAAACATCACTTGCCGCATCATTAGTCTGCCGAAGAAGTTCCACATTACCATTTTGCGGGCCATTCCAACTTCTGCACCCTCCAGTGGCATGGTAATAACGCCGATGTTCTGAGAACTTGCTTGCTAAACTCACAGTTTTCTGTTCCAAAAACATCACATCTCTTGCAATTCGAAGTTTGTGAGTAATGGGGTCAATTAATCTATATCCTGCAGTTACATCAGAATAGCCAACAAATATATATTTCTTGCTTTTCTGTTCCAGTTTCCCTCGTTTTCCATCAGGGACACGGACAAAGGCTGTACAGCCAAACACTCTAAGGTGACCAAGATCAACCTTCTTGCCTGTCCATCTTTCCTCTGGAGTTTCTCCCTTGATCCTTTTAGTTGGTGATCTATTTATAAGATAGACAGCCGTGTTCGCCGCCTCCGCCCACATCTGGCTTGGACAATTTGTATCAAACATCATTGAGCGCACCTTATCCATTATTGTGCGGTTGTAACGTTCGGCTACACCATTTTGTTCCGGTGTATAAGGAACCGTCAGCTCATGTTTTATACCTCTTTGTTTTAAAAACTTGTCCAAATTCTGATTGCAGTATTCACCACCATTATCAGTTCGTAATATTTTTATTTTTCTTTCTGTTTCATTTTCGACTTGAACACAAAACTCTTTAAAGCAATCTGCAACTTCATCTTTACTTTTAAGAAAATAACAGAAAACTTTTCTTGTGTTATCGTCAATTAGTGTAAAAGATATCTAGCACCACTCCAGGACTTTATTTCTATAGGTCCCATTACATCTGAGTGGATTAAGTCTAATTTATTCGCAGCAACCCCATTATTTTTATTTTTGGGGAACGGTTTCTTCGAATGCTTACCTTTAATGCAACTTTCACACAAGGATGGAGGTTGAGTATCACAATAGCTAATTCCTGAGGCCAAACCTTCTTTCAACAACTTCATGCTAAAATGATTAAGATGACCTAACCTTTTGTGCCACAGCATTTGCGATTCCATGACTTCTGCAGTATTTGCACAGATGTCACTTTCTGGTATTGTATCAAGTCTGTACAAACCATCCACATTACTTGCTGTTGCTATCAACTCTTCCCTGTTGGTGAATTCTTTCCAATTAAATATTCGGCAACCCTGCGAATCAAAAAATACACTAAAACCCTTTGAAATTAGTGAATTAACACTTAATAGTTTCACAGCAAGGTTAGAAACATATTTTATATCCGAAATGCGTCTTTCGCTGCCATTTTGCTGCAACTTGACAACTGCATCTCCCGTTCCGGCAACAGACAACCTAGCATTGTCAGCAACTATAATTTCCTGTCCTTTATTTTTGTCAGACAGCACAGGTAACAATGCACTATTACGAGTCATATGAGAAGTAGCTCCACTATCAATATTCCATACATTTGGTAAAATATGTCTTTCACTTATATTAAAAGCTGCAAACAAAGCTTTGTTGCTATTCATGTTTTTAACTTTTGCATGATGAAAGTTATTTTGATGGTTATATTGTTTCTGGGTACACTGATTTTTATAGTGCCCCTTAGAGCGACATCTCCAGCACCAAGGAGTCCTTTTACCTGTTTTTGATATCAGTGCTGTGTCTCCATTTGAGCATTTACCATTCTGCCATTTTTTATCTTGCAGGAGATTGGTCTTTACAAAATCTGAGGTTATGTCAGTTCCAGAACTTTCAAGTGCCATCACCATCGGGTCATAATCTTCAGTGAGCCCTTGGAGCATAACAACACCTAAAAACTCATCATCAATAGGTCTACCCATCGAATTAAGTTGTTGCGAGAGAGACATAATTTCATTAACATAATCCTCCACTGTATCATAATTACTCAACTTAATGGAACACAGATTCCTTAAAAGGCGCAGACGTCGATGAAGTCCCTTGTCTTCAAAGGCTTTTTCGAGAGCCTTCCAAGCTTCTATCGATGTTTTCGCCTGCATCACGTGCGGGTACGTTGACTTGTCCAAGGAAATAATTATTTTGGATAACGCTTTTTCTTCCTTACGTGCTGCAACCGCTGCTGCAGCTTCGTCAGTAGTCGCGAAAGTAACCATCTGCCCCATCACACATTCCCAAAGACCATCATGTTTCAACAGAGCAGTGATTTGAAATCGTCAGTCGCTATAATTTTCTCGACCTTTCAATTTTTCGATCGCAGAAAATGCGGAACCTACATCGGCAGCCATTTTGAATAAACGACACAAACGACAAAAAAAAAATTGGCAACGCAATAGTTCAAAGCCCTGGGCCCATAACCTGTTGCAGGGCGATAAGCACAAGCGGAATTCGTTACTTGTATCAACGTTTGCCAATAAAATAAGTACGTACAAAATAACCGGCCGTTTATTATACAGAAGTTACAACACACAATTTTTACATGACGCGCACACGACAGTCAAGTACAGAGACAAGAGAATCAAATATCTACGGTACTGAGAGGCAAAGATAAAGAGACGTAAACGCAATATGTATTGCATATTACTTATACAAATAAATGTACCTAACACGCAAAGTATTGTATTCCAACAATTCCATTATTAATTATACTGATTATCATTAATTATATAAGAATTATGACAACTATCATACAATATTCCCGATTGCCATGGGAGGACCGGTCCAGATGTAGGGGTGGAGGAGTCTGGAAAATAAATTATGCTCTCGATTTAATCGAAGCATTAGGTAGCGTCACCGCTAGTTGCTCCAACACAATAGCTAAAATATGACGTGCAATAATTTTTGAAAACATTTAACGTCATTGAGTCAAAAAATTCATGTTCAATTTAACATTTGTATAATCTAGTGATTAAATTGATATAAAAATGATGAATGTAGATATTTAATACCAATATTAAATAAATTTAGAAAATTACTGACGTTATTGAATTATTAGTTTTCCAAATGTAAATAATGAAATCATCAATAAAAGATATATCAAAGCTAAAAAAAATGAAATTTTAAAAAATAATTATTTTTAGCTATTGCTTATGAGCACTAGTAGAAACCATATGCCTCTTAGTGGCTCTACTTAAAAAAATAACTTTTTTTTTAACTTAATTCAAATATCGAATTTAATATTTCAAAACATAAAATTTGGAGAATGTTTTTAATGTATTAATTTCATACATTTTCAAATTTTTTCAATTATGTAATAATTATGTACTATATCTCTTTACTAATGTACCATACACCTAGAATAATTATAGAAGAAATATTGTCAAGTTGCCAGTACAAAGTGAGGCGTTCTCTAATGCTTAATGTATATACAATTAAATGGTAACGTATAATAATATAATTTAATGATAAAGATAACAATAAAATTTTATAATTATAATTTTTCAGAATTTCCTATTTATATGCAGACACCAATAACAAATGGAAAGGAATTTATATAGCAACTATAAAATGTGCTAATTTTAAAATATGTTAAATATCAGCCACATAAAAAAAATTGTTATAACTTGAGGCTTGTGAATTAAGCATCCGCCTGTATCCAATAGCACAGCAGTGATTGATTGACTGGTGGAAAAAAGGAGAAAAACCTCTGTAAGTGTTAATCGAAGTTTACGTGCAAATGCATCAACAAATATGCATAATGACAGCAAAGCAAAAATAAGAACCTCATATGGATGCGTGATATATATTCAACCCTGAAAGTTATGTGAACAACGGGCATGAAAATAAATCCAAAAACATTCAAAGATACAAGCAAGATATCGTTATAAGTCTATTCGATCAATCTTTGGCGTATATAAAAATCACTAAAATCACACCGAAAAATTTAATTATACCGCACAACCAATTCAAACGGTACGGAAACTAAAAATCTTTTGTCAAAATCAATATTTTTCACATGCAGAATCATACAGTCGTCCCATTGAACATCCCACTCCATCGCATTCACGATCACAGGTGGTAGTAAACTCAAGGCATAATGGCAAACAACCGGCAAATCAACGTATCCGGGCGCAGTCAATTTCAATAATCAATAATGTGGAGCAAAGCGTAACACTTAACAAGAAATAAAGACCATTGACTATTGAGGTAAATTATCCAAAAACTGAAGAAGAATTAATTTTAGCAACAAATTATTATCCTCCACTACAAACTTTAAAGAATATTTCACAGCCTGGCAACTGCTCCAGTAACAAATCCCATGACACTTGTAAGCTTGACGTATAATTGCCGCTAACAAAGGTAAAACCAAGAATGCAACAAGTTTTACTCCAAAATATGTATATAAACAAGATAATGTACAAAATATTACCGAAGAATAATAAATATCACAAGCACAATAACTGCTAAACCGACGGAGAACATTCTGACCTAAAAATTGTGAAATATCTCCAAGGGCAAATTGCTCTAATGTCGCTTCGAGATACAAAATTCATTGTTAGGCTAATATAACCAGGTAATACTCAAACTTAATACCGCTAGAATTGCAATGATTAGTAATATAATAATTTCCAGCATAAGACAATATAATAGTCATTTCCAAAATGAAGAAATGTGGTCCATAAGAAACATTCCTATTCAAACAAGTCCGAAACTCAACAATATATTGACACTACAAAACGCAACATGAAAAAAGATGAATCCAAAAGTACAAAGTTACCACGCGTCTCTTATTCTGATATAACCTTCTTCCTAACTAGACCCTAGTCTACATTCGTTCCTCGGGCCATAGATGTAGGACATATTTTATTGGTTCGTTTTACGATTACCAACACGCCCCCTCAATAAAATAATTCCTTACAAGGTTATGATCCATAACAAATAACACTTATTTTAGCTTTTCTATTCTAAAGCTAAACCCAAACGTAACGTTTTAAATTTTACGTATGTTAATGGTTTTGTAAATAAATCTGCTAGTTGATTTTCACTCTTAACATATGTTACAGTTACAATACCATCATCGATCTTTTCTTTGATAAAGTAAAACTTAACATCAATATGTTTTACTCGTTTATTGTTTTCAGGAATTTGTGCTATACAAATTGCTGATCGATTGTCTTCATATATTGTTGTTGGGTTATCAACATGAAAACCAAAATCATACATTATTTTTCTCAGCCAACATGCTTCAGTTACTGCTAGACTCAACGCTATGTATTCTGACTCTGTTGATGATATGGCTACTGTTTGCTGCTTCTTGCGGGCCCAGGCGATAGTACAATTAAACATCTTAAATATAAAACCTGTGGTGGATTTGCGATCAATCGTATCTCTACCCCAATCGGAATCAACAAATCCTATTAACAAATTTTTGTCCTCTTGCTTAAACATTAGTTTTAAATCTAGTGTGCCCCGAACATAACGCAAAAAATTTTTTAAAGCTTTGTATAAGTTTTCGTTTGCTTTGTCTTGTAATCGACTTAACAAATTAATGCTCTCACATAAATCAGGTCTAGACCCCATTGCGGCGTACATTAAACTTCCCACAATAGGTCTGCATAATTTTTGCAATGCCAGGTCAACTTTTTCACATTTAAAGATTTTCAAATCTATATTACTTTCTAAAGGAGTGTTTATGGATTTACAATCCTGCATACCAAAACGAGTTAACAGATTTTTTAGATATTCTTTTTGTCCTAATTCAGTAAGTCCCTCATTTAGTCTCTGTTTAACTTCTATACCTAAGTAATTTGAAATAACTCCTAAATCTTTCAAATGAAAATTTTAATTTAAAACTAGCTTTAACCTATCTAATTCTCTGTCATCTGTACATAATATTAAAAGATCATCAACATATAACAATACAAATGATGTGTTGTTTTTATTCAATTTAAGGTATAAACAATAATCATTCTGTGATCGGTCAAAACCTTGATTTCGCATGAAAGAGTCAAATTTTTTGTTCCAACATTTTGGAGATTTTTTTAGACCATACAGTGACTTATTTAGCCTACATACTGTATTACTATTACTTTTATTTTTACCTGGTAAGGCACTTCTCACATCCATTTGGTGTATTGGTCTACCCATCTTGCTGCTCGCTACCAGTAAGATGCGGAAAGTTGTTAACTTTGCTACAGTAGCATATATGTCATTCAACTCAGGGTCACTTCTTTGTTGAAAACCGCGCGCAACAAGTCTTGCTTTATATTCTCGGTCACCTTTTTTTTAAACACCCACTTACTATCTATGACGTTTTCATTCACGGACCAAGGCACTTCAGTCCACGTATTGTTTTCACGAAGCACTGCCAATTCTTTTTCCATCGCATTCTTCCATTTTTCACTATCTGTACTGGTTATGGCTTCTTAGAAGTTTATAGGTTCTTCTGTTTCGGTGTAGAAGGTCACATCATAATCTCTCATGCAATCTGGTCTTCTAACTTTTCTCTTTTCCAACTGTTCATTCTCTTTTCTTTCTTCTGCATTCTCTTTGTCTATTTCAAATTCTGATTCTTGTAATGGTTTATCTTCACTGTTTATGTCTGTGTCCAAATCTAACAAAACTACGTTAACTTCATTTTTCTTCTCTTTTCGGTCAGCCTCGTCACTATCCGGTATAAACATTACATCTCTGTGGATTTCTACTTCCCCTCTTTGTGGAAATAGAATTCGATACCCTTTAGTTGTCTGTCCATATCCTACCAAAATTCCAAGTTTGCTCTTTGAATCCAATTTCTTTCTTTTGTTTTTAATTATGTGCACCGCTACTTTGGAACCAAATTCATGAAACATATTCATGTCGCATTTTTTGTCAAACCAAAGCTCATAAGGTGTTTTGTTCGGAATGGAACTACATCCAATTCTATTTAACACAAAAACTGAAGTGTTAAATAGCTTCTGCCCATAGATTTTTGTCCAAATGTTTGCTATGCAATAACTTTCTAGCGGCTTCTACAAGGGTTCGCATTTCTCTCACTGCTCGGCCGTTTTGCTGTGGAGTATATTCACACGACCTTTCATGAAGCATTCCTTTATTGTTTAACAATTTTTTCATTTCTGAATTCATGAATTCCAAACCGGTTTCTGTTTGTAACTTCTTAACTTTGTTCTCTGTTTGTGTTTCTACCATATTCAAATAATTCTTGATGTTCTCTGCTGCTTCTGACTTATTCTTTAAGAAATATACATATCTATAATTGGAAAAATCATCGTTCAGCATCAAAAAATATCTTGCCTCTCCCAGTGATGGTACTTCAATAGGCCCTTCCAAATCAGCATGTATAAGCTCTCCTATTTTTTTAGCTCGTGACTCACTATGTGAGAATGACAGCCTGTGCTGCTTTCCTGCCAAACAATCTTGACAAAATGGGTTGGCAACATCCTTGTATTTTATTTCATTCCTTCTCAATACCTTCTTTACTTGATCAAAATTGACATGGGCTAGTTTACGATGCCAGTTTGTCAGACTTTTTGTTATATTGCATAGTGACATACTCTCTGGAGATTTAAACTTCATTTTATATAGTCGTCCTTTTCTCTGAGCAACTGCCCTCACGTGTCCGTTTTTATCTCGGAACTCGCTCTCTTGTTTGTTAGACTGCATCATTAGACCTTTATCTAGAGCTGTACTCAATGAAAATAAATTTACCTCAAGGTCAGGTACAAACAAAACTTCACATAAATTCGTTTTTATCCAGTCATGACCGTTCCATGCTTGAACTTCTACTTTTCCCATTCCTTGTACTTCTAGGAAAGAACCGTTCCCAATTTTTACATGTCTTCTTTCATGGAGTTCTCGCATTTCTATAAAACTGTCCTTATCAAAACACATATGTTCTGTGGCTCCGCTATCTAGCCACCAGTCACATCCAGCATTTGATTCCCCAATCAAAGCTGATAAACAAGATACTATCACTAACGCTTGGGTAACATTTGCTTTTGCATTTTTTTCATCGCTGTCTGCATTACCACCTTCTTCCTTTTTCTTCATTTTTGTTAAACCAACAGTCTTTAATTAAGTGTCCCTCTTTTCTGCAGCAGTGACATATTTTCTTGGTCTTTTCTTTCTTCTTTATATGACCCTTTTTATTGCACTGAAAACATACTATATCTTTCCGTTCTTGTTGAAACTTGTTTGACCTAAATGTTTTTGTGACTAAAACTGTCCCTGAACTACTAGGTTTGTTTCTTTCTTCTTCTACTAACAATCTTGACATCAGTTTTGACAAAGTTTGTTTGTCTTCTGGCATGAATTCCCACGCTGAAACAAAGTACTTTAAACTTTCGAGTAGAGACATAAGTATCTTTGTGATTGCCATTTTAACGCTTATTTCTTCTCCTTGTAGTTTCAGATTTCCTTGAATTTCTTCAATTTTCGATATCAACCCAGCTATGCCACCTTCGCCATACTCCAAGCCAAAAAACTTCTGCTGCATTAAATCTACACTTATCTGAGGTCTATTATCATAGATTGTCACCAATTTTTGCCACATTTTCGCTGCTGTAGTACATGCCAACACATGAGTAAGATATTTATATATATTTGGATATTTGGAAAAAACTAACCAATATAATCATAAATCATCATGAAATGTCAACACTTGCAAAAAGTTGGTTCGGATTCGGATTTCTGATCCTCAGAAACCCCTTTAGCCAAAATTTTGCAAATTTTTGGGACATTACCTCGAAATCACATTTTGGACTGAAATACCAGCTCAAAAATCGATGGTACGTAATTTATGATTTATATCTCGGTTATTTTAAACTGTGAGAAATTGAAATCTATATGTTATATACCTACGTCCTTTCTCTATCCAACAACACCAAAAAGTTTCACACAAGTTGTACCGTTTGCCGTCGGGAAGGGTTTTTGTGGGATGCTGCAAATTTTAAAATAATGCTTAATTACAATTAAATGGAGGGGGCTGGGGCGAACTTTATAGTATCTGCGAATAGGCCTCATTGACCTCCATCTATAGTAAAAATTTCAAGCTTCTAGTAGCAACGTAGGTATTTTAAAAAATTAAAAATTTAAATTTTTGGGAAAAATCACGACCATGAAAATTTTAGATCGAGGTCGATGTTAACCAATCCGGATGAAATTTGGCACGAAGATAGGTGGTCGGGTGGGTTTTTAAAAAAAATAGTCGGTTGTTTAATTCTAAGTTCCTTAGTGCTTTCGGGGGATACATCGAGAAAAAAACGGATTTTTTTTATAAAATGTTCTATATTGCCGTTATTTATAATTTTAGGAATTTGAAATTAATATGTTATATACTTTAATCTTTTCTCTATTTAATGATATGAAAAGATCTTACACAAGTTGTATGGTTTTTTGTCGGGAATTGTTTTTGTCTAAGACTGCAATTTTTTCAAAAAATGTATTAATTATTATTTATAATTAAATGGTAGGACCTGGGGAGGGCTTTATAATTTCTATGGATAGACCTCATTGACCTTCATCTTCGGAAAAAATTTCAATCTTTTCGAAGTAACGTAGGTATTTAAAAAAAAATGAAAACCAAAATTTTTTAGGGGCATCATGATACCCATGAAAATTATAAATTGAAAATATTAACTAATAATGGAGGTGGCTGGAAGCAGATTTTACGGTATTGGCGAATAGACCTCATTGACCTCTAACTTTGATAAAAAATTCAATCTTCTCGGAGAAAGGTATATATTTAAAAAAATTAAGAATCTAAAATTTTTGAAGAAAAACACATTATAAATATGAAAATAATAAATTGAAAATATTAAAAGAAAATGGGAGTTGGGGGGGCGACATTATAGTATACGCGGATGGACCTCATTGATGTGTATCTTCCATAAAAATTTCAACTTTCTCGGATCATAATGAGCTGAGAAATATCCTTGAAATCTCATTTTAAATGGAAAAATCGGCTCAAAAATAAATGATCAATTTTTTAACGGTTTATATTTTATTTAATTATAATTTTAAAAAATTAAAATTTTTGCGTTCAATACTTTGATCCTTCCTCAATCCAACGATACCAAAAAGATTCCCACAAGTTATACCGTTTGCCGTCGGGAGCGGTTTATGTGTGTGACTGCAAATTTTAAAAAATAATTAATATTTAAATGGAGGGGCTGGGGGAAATTTTATGGTATCTGTGAATAGACCTAATTGACTTCCATTTTCGATAAAAAAATTCAACCTTCTTGGAGTATAAGTGTTTTAACAAATTAAAAATCTAAATTTTTAAGGAAAATTATGACAAACATCAAAACAATAAATCGAAAATATTAATTAGAAATGGGGGGGGGGGGTTGGGGGAGATTTTGTAGTATTTAGGAATAGACCTTCATCTCGAAGAAAAATTTCAACCCTCTCTGAACAATGTAAGTATTTAAAAAAAAAATAGAAATGTAAATATTCTGAGAATAATATTTCTAATTCAGGAGTAGGCTGTGAGATTTATTTGAATCCTATTTTGATTGGTTCGGCAATTATACATGCAATTTTCTTAAGCTTTAATCCTATTGGTTTATGCGTTTAACTATAAATAGCAAGCTCTGCATGTCGTCGGAGGCTCATCAATATGTTATATACCTACGTCCTTCCTCTATCCAACAACACCAAAAAGATCCACACAAGTTGTACCGTTTGCCGTCGGGAACGATTTTTGTAAGAAGCTGCAATTTTTTTAAAAATGTTACAATTAAATGGAGCGGACTGCGGGGACTTTATGATATCGGCGGGAAGACCTCATTGACCTCCATCTTCGATAAATATTTCAACCTTCTCGGAGCAACGTAGGTATTTTAAAAAATTAAAAATGTAATTTTTTGGGCAAAATCACGACGTGCTCATGACAATATTCGATCGAAGTCGATATTAACCAATCCGCCAAAATATTGGCAAAAAAAAGTGTTTTTTCGATAAAATGTTTTATAATTCGCTTATTTACAATATTAACTAAAAATTGGGGGACTGGGGGGGATTCGATAGTATCTACGAATAGGCTTCATTGACCTCCGTCTTTTCAACTTTCTCAAAGCAAGTATTTTAAAACACTAGAAACCTTAATATTTTGGAATAAATGTTTTAAATTCATGAGTAGAGTGTGGTATTTATTTGTATGCTTTATTTTGATTGGTTCAGCGATTATATGTGCAATTTTATCAAGCTTTAATCCCATTGGTTTATGCGTTTGATAATAAATAGTAAGCTCTGCATGTCATAGAAGTAACGTCGTCAATGACAACGATATCGAAACGAGAAATATTTTCAAGTAATTTTAAGATTTTCAACTAGGTTCCGGGGGTTTTAGGGTGCGCTGAAGATAATGCAATTATTTAAAATTGTCTGACGTTTTGTTTTATTAAGAAACCATCATAAGATGGTCAGGTTACAAAACTAAAAGTCCTTAAAAATTGCCTTTTTCTCGGTCATTTGTAAATATGTTTTGAACCTTGTTTAGAAGGTTTAATATTGCCAGTTAGTTCACAGACAATATAATGCTATTGCGATAAATATTCTTTGAGGCCGCTTTGGTTACTTCGCGTTTTAACCGGTTAACTCGGAAAATCTCTAATTTGGTGTGTCGCCGTCAATATATATACTATTGAACTCTGTGTCCGCATATAATAATATTAACGCAATGGCTAAGATAGAGGCCGATATTCTCAATTTATTATTTTTATTCTCTCTCTGTATGTGTACAACTTACCTTTTCTATGATTGAAAGCTGTAAAACTTAAGTTAATTAAGTTATAAGAGGTTTTAAGTATGTTAAATATAAATAAATATGTTAAAAATAGTTTCTAATATTTTGAGCTAAGAGGAGAAAGCATATACAGCATATGCGGCGGTTACGGGATTTTTTTGGGAATCGGTTTAAAGTTTAACTTTATTATGTCAGGGTTCAGGTTAATTAGGTAGCAAGAAAGTATTTCGATGGGCAGTGGCTATGGCCGAGTGGCCCCAACAAATCTGGTCAATTATATGTAATTTGCGAATAACAATGGCCGCATTCAGCGGAGGTAGCAAAACGCTCCCGATACGTAGCGGTAGCGATTGGCAACGTGTATGTATATAGAGGTTACGGTGTCTTATTTTTGTTTGCGTGTTGTTTTTGAGATTTAAATTTTTTTTTCGAAGGTATATCTTTTTCAGTGTTTGTGTGTAGCGCTGCTGATTTAACATGTGTTAATAAACATACTCTATGACCTACTACATCAGAAATTAGTAGAAACGACGTTACGGACATTTTAATTGAAAACGGGGATAATTTAGTCAAATGGCCTTGGAATTAGCAGAACCAATTCCAATATTTGAGGATAATGAAGGTGTCCAATACCAAAGAATTGCAAGACTGTAAGGAATTATGGAGGGATTTTATTTTTAAAATATTTTCGAGGCCTACACTTGTAAACTTATTAAGAGGTCTATTTTAGAATTTATCACATTCCAGCACGTTTCAGAGCAGCGAGACATTTGATATATTTAGAAGAGGATCTACCACACCTGGAAGTCGATATTGCAGATGACGTTGGAAATGAGGAAAGGAACCAAATAGCAAATATGGTCTTTTAACAAATAAAAACATGTTTTCGAATTATTGCTCATTTTTTTTTATAATTCACATAATAAGTGCAAAATTTTATTTCTTTCCTGCTGGATTTTCTTACTTCTTTCAATGGCATTTTGTAAGAAGTTAATTTCTTGTACTCGAGCTTCCTTGACATTTGTCAGCCTTCTTCGTAGATAAAACATTACACCATTTGACTTCCTAGCTTTGATACTTCTAAAATGAAAACATGTTATAAGCCTTTAATTAATTTAATTATACCAATAAAAAAATTGTTGAAACAAGCTACGGAAGGGATACACATGTATAATTTGGTTCTAAAAGCAATAAATTTTGTTCGAGGGGTAATTTAAATTACAGAATAATGTAATTCTTATTTAACCTTTGCTTGAATGGCTTCCGCATTGTTATTTGCTTCGCAAAATACAATATTTTATTATAAAAATGAATATTATCAATATTGATGTGTACGTCCGGGACAACAGAGAAGCGTTTCACAATTATAAGGAGATACCAGGGTCTTATATTTGTGCTATGACTTATACTCGTTAAGATGTTTTTTTTAACTGGTTGACAAAATATGAGATAACATCAAAACATGTTGATTTAGGACAAATTTCTATAGAGATACGAAAGTGAATTGTGAGCTACAAAAAGTTCATGAAATCTTTAGGTGTAGGAAGAATATGTAATAATTTTCACAACTTTTGGAGGAAGTTGGTAACTGAGAGAAATTTTGATCGAGACAACATAAAATTTTACAGAATGTATTGAACACTAGTTTTTAAATTATTTCAGTTCGAGTAGGTTTCATGGATAAGAAAACACTTGAAGGCCTGAACAAAATGTGCTTTTGTTCATGCAGCTTAAAATCTTTGTCTACAATAATATCTAGTTTGAAATTAAATTTTTAAAGTATTATATTTTTTGTGCTATAACCATGTAAGAGCTTACTTTACTGGGTTAATCTGTTTCTTTGTCTCTATTTCCAAATAATCAATGATGGACTCAACTTGATGAATTCTAAATAGAGGTTGGGAAAAAGTATTTCCTTTTCTTACGAAGTTGTCATACTGTTAGTGAGCTAAACCAAAGAGTCTGGACCAAACTTTTTGCAAATATTGTTAACTCATTTCCTATAAACATTCCATAAATGTTGCATTTTGTTCTGCTACACATTTAGTGCTTGATTTTGTAACTTCTGTTTGTCCTTTAAGTTTATGTCACTACTTGCTGCACTTCTGCTCCATTCAAATGACCTTCAGGTACTATCACTTCAAATAATACTTTTGTTCCTCTAACTTTAAAAAAAGCTTTATTTTTAATTAACACATGTATAGGAGAAAATGGCAATTGCGACACTGCAACGGCTAATTTGTACTCTACAGGTTTGACACAAAATGAAAATTAATTTTGTTTGTCTTTGCTTTTCTGATTATTTTAACACCCTTGTAGATTCCTGTCGAACTTGTACTTCTTGCTATATCTAAAAACTAGACTTAGCAGACTAAGCAAGAATTATAGCAACTTTGTGAAAATTTCCTAATTAAGAAGTATTCATATACCGTAAATTGGTTAAGGCTTTCGCGGCCCGTTGATAAGCTATTATCTTCATTCGGGTTTAAAGGCCGTCGTCGATTGGAATTACTTCCTAACGTTTCGCTAGCACGAGTGGCGAGCTTCTTCAGAGGTCTTTTCATCTCCGATGTTGGACGTAGACTGACGATTTCTCCTGCGCAGGTTGTATTTATGCCGATTGGTGGAGGGCGGGGCTTGTTCCGCTTCGGTTGGTCTCGGGATATCGATCGGTACTGCTCGGGCGTTCCTAAAGATCGGGTTCCAGATTTGGTTGAGTCTAAGGGTCTCCTCCTTTCGGTTGAAATTGTGAGGGTGTTTTTGAATCTCAATGGCTTCCCTGACTAGTCTGTTGTGATAGCCGTTGACCGATGCTAGTAACTTACAGCTCTCAAAGTGTATCCTGTGTTCCCCGCTGCCCAGTGCGTGTTCAGCCACTGCAGACTTCTCTGTATGTCCTAGCCTGCAGCTTGCTTTATGCTCCTTAAGTCTCGTTCCCATTGATCTCTTGGTAGTTCCGATGTAGACCTTTCCGCATGAACACGGAATGCGGTAGACTCCCGCAGCTGAAAGTGAGCCCCTCTTGTCCTTCGCTGACCTGATGGTCTGCTGGATCTTCTTTGTAGGCTTAAAGATTGTTTTGATGTCGTGTCTTTTCAATACTCTGCCAATCCTGTCGGTGACACTCGGAATATACGGCAGATATGCCTGGGAGGTGGAGGGTCGTTGTTCGGTATCCCGTGATCTTGATGATCTTGAGTTCATTGATCTCTCGATCTCCCTCTTACTGTAGCCATTTGCCTCGAACGCAGTTTTTAGGTGTTCAAGTTCCATCTGGAGGTTCTCCGGTTCGCAAATCCTTCGGGCTCGTTCTGTCAGGGTTCTGATAACCCCATACTTTTGACTTGGGTGATGGTTGGATAGAGCATGCAGGTATCTGTCCGTATGGGTTGGTTTTCTGTAAACTGTGTGGCCCAGCTTATTACCTCGCTTCCTCACTAGTACGTCCAAGAATGCAAGTTGTTGGTCATTTTCAGTCTCCATAGTAAACTGGATGCTGGGATGCTGACTGTTGAGATGCTGCAGAAAGTTGTTGAGCTTGTCCATACCATGTTTCCAAATCACGAAGGTGTCATCCACGTACCGGAACCACGTTGCTGGCTTGTACTCTGAGGTCTCGATCGCTTTTTCCTCAAAGTGTTCCATAAATAAGTTGGCTATAACCGGGCTTAGTGGGCTTCCCATTGCCACTCCGTCCACCTGTTCGTAGAAGTTTCCCTTCCACACGAAATAGCTACCGGTCAGACAGACTTCAAAAAGTTTGCAAATATCGACAGGAAATATCCTGTTCACCAGGTCCAAGCAACTCTTCAGAGGTACTTTGGTAAACAGTGAGACAACGTCGAAGCTCACAAGGATGTCGTTTTGTTCAATATTGAATCTTGCGCACGAAGTCGGTGGAGTCCTTGATGTAACTGGTGCCGTGTCCTACGTGTGGTTGAAGCAGCGATGCTAAGTGTTTAGCCAAGTAATATGTTGGTGATCCGGGTGCGCTAACTATTGGTCTTAACGGGACATCTACTTTGTGTGTCTTAGGTAGTCCATAGAGCCTTGGTGGAACAGTCTCCGTCTTCACAATGCGCTTCTTGATTTCTTCTGACAGTGATGATGACTTGATGAGCCGGTTGGTAAGACGTAGTCTAACTTGCGTCGGATCCTTTTTCAGGGGTTTGTAGCTTCCCGGGTCCAAGAGTTCCTCAGTCTTCCTTTCGTACTCCTCGGTCTTCAGAAGAACGGTTGCGTTTCCTTTGTCCGCTGGGAGTATGACGATACCCTCATCCGTGTTCAGGCTACGCAGTGCCAGTCCTTCACTTCTCGTCAGGTTAGTCTTGGGTGGTTTTGCCTTCCTGCCTTACATATGATAAGTATTTAATGTAGTAAATTTTTGCTAATGTCGACGTCATAATAAATTTTAATAATAAATAAAATAAAATTTCATTTTGGCTCTAACCAAAAATTATAATTTATTAGATACTTATACCATAAAAAAATGAACAGCAGCGTTAGTTTCATATTGTACAGGTATAAACATAATTTTTAAAAAAACGTATTAATTTATATTTTATGAACATAGTCTCGTTTTTATTTGCCATTGTTTCTTCGATACGTTCAAGAAACTTTTTGCCAATCAATTTTTGTGGATTTCTATTCACGTGTTCTTTAATCTACTGATTTTAGTGTGAAAAAGGAATTTATCATTTGTAGTAAGTTATTACCAATGTATTTTTTTCTGAAGAAATTATAATTTTCGTTATTATTTAAAATTATTAACACTATATCCAAATCGATATTATTTCTAGAACATTCTAAAGTCATCTTGAGTTAATAAAATTACATAATTAGTTTAACAGTACCAAATTCCC
Source organism: Cylas formicarius (assembly GCF_029955315.1). Lineage (NCBI taxonomy): Eukaryota > Metazoa > Arthropoda > Insecta > Coleoptera > Brentidae > Cylas > Cylas formicarius. The sequence continues at coordinate 21,757,196 of NW_026844365.1, forward strand.
ATTAATATAAAACATATCCGTAGTTATTATATTATATATTATTTAACGGAAATTTTTAGAAGTACATTCGACAAAATTAAATGCTCAACTGAATATAAATTAAAATACACTGCGCATGTGTAATAAATTATAAAATTGATTTATTGAATCGAAATAAACAGAAACAGGACATTTTTAATACAAATTAAATTGTTTCTAAATTACCTAAATCATTTTATATTCATCAACGAATATCACGAAAGCCTTTGCAAAACTGTTCTAAAGTATTATTGTTTAATTAAAGATTATTGTTTTTGAGACTTATTTAAATTTATATATATATATATATATATATATATATATATATATATATATATATATATATATATATATATATATATATATATTGGACGAGAAAGAGCAATGGACTGTAATTGTTTGTTTAATTGAAGCTAGAAATAACGGGGCAATTCAAAAAATAATATATCGATGTAACGAGACGAAAAATGACAATCTCTTTTCTTCTTGGCCTACCTTGATGTAGCTCTGGCTGTTGACCGGCACAATTTCGCAATACTTGACGGCACTCGAGATATTAATTCTGGCACGCGGAAAATGCTCTCACGTTGGTCTCCACCTGAGTCGTACTAGTCCCGATCACAGCGGAGTACGACAACCAAGCGACATACGAGTTTTTCTGGCCATATACCCAGTGAGATTGTCACCAAAATATTCGGAGAATATAACCGCGGCAATTAATTAAAAGAAAACCAATTTCAATTTGCTCGATATAAAAATTCCCCAATTACAAAAATTAAAGAGGAAAAATAAAACAAAACAATTCCGACTGGACGGAACATACCGCCCACCTAAAATGGCAATATTTTATTAATGAATCCAAAAAAAAGAAAATAATTAACAAAAACCGTAATAACAATTCCGATACCCACGCGAATTCTAAGCTTAAAATTAAAAATTAATATATTGGAAAACATTAATAACTAATATAATGGCAAAGGACAAACTTTTAAAACTTAGCGTTTGAGAATACCCTTTGCCGTTTTAATAGAGACTACTCTCACCACTCCGTCCGTACCCGGATGGACTTCTGTTACGCGCCCCAAATGCCAAGCCAATGGAGGAGAGAGATTTTCTTTAATTAACACCAGGGTGTCAATTTTAATATCAGTGGAGGGATCATACCACTTGGATTTTTGGTTAAGGGTGTGAAGATACTCACGATGCCACCTTTTCCAAAAATCCTGATGCATGCGCTGTAATAACTGCCAACGCGAGAGTCTTCCCAATTTAACTTCGGTTAAATCTGATTCAATAAATGTGTTAAGAGGTTGAAGATTTAGAAAATGACTAGGAGTTATAACGCTTAGATCGTTAGGGTCGGAACTAACAGGGCACAATGGCCTAGAATTTAGAATCGCTTCAATTGCGGTCAGAACTGTGATGAACTCTTCGTAGGTTAAAATATGGGTTCCTACTACCCGAACAACATGGGTTTTCACTGACTTGATGTTACTCTCCCAAATTCCACCAAAAGTTGGCGCCGAAGGAGGGTTAAAGTGCCACCTTATTTATGCCTTCTCGTGTGGAAGCATTATGCATCTTTTGAGCGAGTTGTTTGGCGGCTCCAATAAAATTAGTGCCACAATCACTGTAGATGTCCGTGACAAGACCACGCCGAGAAATAAACCGTCTTAACGCCGCAAGGAATGCATCGGTAGACAATTCAGTAGCGAGTTCTAAATGCAGAGCCTTGGTGGCCAAGCATACGAAAAGACAAATATAAGCCTTATAACTTTTCGAGCTTCGCATTTTGCCCATCGTTACTTGGAATGGACCACCGAAATCAACCCCACATTTGGTGAAGCATTTTATTTCATTTACTCGCACTGCAGGTAAGTTACCCATTACCGGAGGAGAAGAACAGGGGTTACTTTTAAAACAACGAACGCAAGAAGAGATGACCTTTCGTATCACTCTTTTAGAGGACGGGATCCAATATCTTTGGCTAAGTAAATATTGCGTAGTTTGTAGCCCAACGTGTAAGTACTTAACATGTGTATGCTCCACAATCAGACGAGTCAGCCTATGATCACTTGGAAGTAAACACTGGTGTTTATTACTATATGGAATAGAAGAGTGATGTAAACGTCCACCCACCCTGAGAATACCATCTTGGTCAAGAAAGGGAGTGAGCTTGCGAAAATATTTCGGGAAGGACTTCAAATTACACGAGTCCTTTTTAGAGAGTGCAGTTATTTCCTTGTTATAATAAAATCTTTGAATTTGCTTGATTAAAATTAAGAGGGCTTGGTCGAGTTCAGATAGAGAAAAACATTCATTTAGCAACAGCGTTGGATTTTTAGTCTATGAGATGAAGCGCATTATGTAAGCGAAAATGCGATTCAATTTTGATAAAGATGAGAACCGGTCTATTAGGTTATCCCAGCAACATCTCTCTGTAGTCGAAATAGTAAGAGTCGTCTTTCGTCTTTCTAATGTCACTTCGTTGATCTTTAGAGACTCGTTTGACCAAGGGTCACAATGGGAAGTTAGGAATGATGGCCCCGCCCACCATTTTTCTAAGTGGAGTAATTCGCAGGGTACAATGCCGCGGGTCGCACAGTCAGCAGGATTTTCTTGTGTAGACACATGAGACCATTGACTAGGAGATACCTTTTCCTGAATATGGGTAACCCTGTTGCTAACAAATGTTGCCCTCTTATGGGGTGAAGATTGAATCCACGAAATCGTAACAGTTGAATCAGACCATGCGAAGACTGAGCTGATGGATAACCTATTTCGATACGACTGCATCGCAATTTCGATCAAATCTGCTAAGAGTACAGCCGAGCATAGCTCTAAACGAGGAATTGAAATTTTCTTCAGTGGGGCTATTCTTGATTTGGCACACAAGAAGAAAGTTTTTGCTTGGTTACCTAGCACCGCTCGTACATAAATTACAGCGGCGTAGGCACTTTCAGAACTATCACAGAATCCATGTAATTCGCAGAATTTCACGTCATCGAAGGTAACCTTTCGAGGAATAGATAAAGAGGACAAGAGTGGCAGATTCTCCTTGTATAAGGTCCAAGCGGACGACACCGACTCTGGGGCCAATTCGTCCCATTCTATTCCAGAAGACCATAGTTTTTGAATTAGTAATTTGATAAAGACAGTAACGGGAGCTAAGAACCCGAGAGGATCGAATATTCGTGCCAAATCGGACAGTAAGTTACGTTTAGTACATGCATGCTGTCTGGGATCAATTTTATAAGTAAATGCATCTGAGGTGGGACACCATTGCAGACCCAAAATTTTAATAGTTTGATCACTTTCTTTGTCTAGCGAAACCGGAACTTGGGAGAGCGATTTATCTAAATTGGAAATAAGAAGGGGATTATTACTACCCCATTTCCGGAGTTGAAAACCCCCTAAGGCAAGGAGATCGATCAATTCCTTTTGAAGGCTCAAAGCTGATTCGACAGAATCAGCACCTGACAATATGTCATCAACATAAACGTTGGTTTTTATAACCTTTGAAGCTCGAGGAAATTGATCTTCGTGGCCCTGAGCCAATTGGATTAAAGTTCTAATGGCATGAAAGGGGGAGGAAGAGATTCCGTAAGTGACAGTATTAAGCCTATAATCTTGAATAGGATCGTCTTTGGAGAATCTGAAGACAATCCGCTGATAATCTCTGTGAGGTTCCGACATCAGTATCTGCCTAAACATCTGTTTTATATCGGCCGTAATAACGACAGAGTGAGTGCGAAATTGGAGGAGTAGAGAGAATATATCTTGTTGAAGTTTGGGTCCAACTAGCAAACAGTCGTTAAGAGATAAGTTATTAGCCGCCTTTGCCGAAGCGTCAAAGACAACGCGAAGTTTAGTAGTTACACTTTCAGGTCTAAGTATACAATGGTGAGGTATATAGTATTGATGATTAGTATGTGGTAAAGGTTTAACAAGTTCCATATGACCGGAATACAAATAATCTTGCATGAATAGGTTATATTCTTTGCGGAGTTCTGGATTATGCAAGAGTCGTCGTTCAAGTGAATAAAACCTACGATCGAATACCGGTAGAGAAGAGAATTTAAACGGGAGATGAAGAATGTATCGACCAGTATTATCTCGAGAGTAAGTGTCAACGAAGATTTTTTCTGCAGCCAGATCTTCACGGGAGTGGGCGTTTATTTGAAAAATCTGTTCGAGATGCCAGAATTTATTAACAACCTCTTCGAGTGAAAGTGTAGAGGTGCAACAAAGGGTATTGTTTGAGAGAGTTGGTGGTGATGTTGGTACTCGACCTGTAATAATCCAACCTAGATGTGTATTAATAGCCACAGGTTCATTGATAGAGTGAGAAATAGAGCCTTCCTTAAAGAGAAATCCAAATGCATCGCAACCAAGAAGCATGTCAATGGGACTTGAAATATTAAATTTATCATCGGCAAGGTCTAAATGGGAAAATTTACTAAAGCTAACATCCGGTAAATCAGAGCTGGGCATGTTATCACAAATTTGGGGTATAACTGCAAAATCAAGGGTTATTCGGGGTTCACTGGACATTCGAGGGATAAACGTGCAAGTAACCTCTTGAGAAACGTTCGAGGTGGTATTTCCTAAGCCTTTTACAAAAAGTGAGAGAGGCTTTCGAGTAAGTCCAAGCCTATTAGAACATTTAGATGTTATAAAGTTCACTTGACTGCCACTATCAAGTAAAGCTCGAACAGGTCTGTAGTAACCAAGCGAGTCTAAAACTTTGATTTGAGCGGTAGCTAGAAGAACTGAAGAATCTCTACCATCAGGGCTAGAATCAATGTTCGTTAAAGCAACTGACTGTGTTCCTGCATCACATTTGTTAATAAAATTATTTGAACTGGTGGAAGGATTATGATCAGGGCTGAGCTGTTTATCATGATGTAATAAAGTATGATGTGGCTTTGAGCATTTTCCACAACGTACACGAGATGAGCATTTGAATGCTGTATGTTTTAAACCTAGGCAATTAGTGCACCAGTTTTTGATCTTTACCATTTATATCTGTTAGCAGAATCCTTTTCTAAAAACTCTGGGCAACTATAAATTAAATGGCCTCGTTTATGACAAACTGGACAATTGGAGGAGTCAGAATTTAAAAGAAAGGTTCTTTTCTGCGATTTAGAGGGTTTTTCCTTTTCCGTTATCTTGGAATCAGAAGAGTGGGAGACAGTATCTAGAGCAACGCATTGTTTTTTGAGAAAGTTTAACAAAACTTCAAAATGTTTGTTTTTGTAGTTAATATCATCTAAAAAGTTTCCGCATTCCAGCTCAAATCGAGTTGCAGTGCTTGAATCTAAACGATCGAATAGCATGTAAGAGAGAACAAAGTCCCACTGTTTAGTAGGAGGACCTAAGTAGTCGAGGGCTGATAAATGTTCGGAAAATTTATCTAATAATGACTGCAGGGCCTTCACGTCCGTTTCACTCTGGAGGGGTTTTATTTTTTCTATTTCATGCCAATGACTGACAGAAATCAAGCGAGAGTTCTCATAGCGCTCAGTCAATGTCTTATAAGCAATGATATAGTTACCTTCAGTTAAAGGATTGCACTGTACAATGCTCAATGGGGGCCCTTCTAAGGAATTTATGAGGTATGTAAACTTTTCAACATTTGAAAGAGTTAAGTTATTGTGAATCATAGAATTAAAAAGGCCGATGAATGTCTTCCAAATGCGCAATGAACCATCAAATTTTTTCAATTCTAATTTAGGCAGCTTGATGTGACTTGGAGTACTGGGGTTAATTTTAGTACCATCAAACAATTGGGAATAAGTAGCGGCAATCTTGTAATATGTGTCGTCAAAAAACTTTCCTAATATGTCTCTGTTCGTCCAGGTCACTATCGTCAACCGTTGCCAAAATATTTAAAATAGCTGCATGTTGGGTTTCAAAGTCCGTAAGAATAGCTGGTAAATGTATATAACGAACCTTGAACTCCATGTGAATTGCATTATCTGTTAAAGCTCGAGTAGCCACTGCGAACATTTCGTTCAAACGACTCTTTGAGCTATCAAACCTTTAAGTTTTTTATCGCTCATTTTTTGTTTTTAAGCAAAGGAATAAATGTGAACGAAAAATTGATTATATCAATTACGGTCAGCTAATTGAGCCAAAATACAAGCTGAACTCTACAATTTCCTATAATGATCACAATAATAATAATCAATAAATAAATAAATTTAAAATATTTTAGTTAGTAGTGGACAATAGGCACTCCTATATAAATGCTTGCAAACACCGGTGAGACGGGGGTGACGGGGGGAGAGAGCGAGAGTAGAGTGGCGTGTAAATTTTTTGATTAACGAGCTAATATTTAAATTAGAGTATTTGAGAGAATATTTAAAGGATGCGACAATTAAATGCTAAACAAAAAATATACAACGCCGAAATAATAATCTTCCTTATGCGACAAAAAAATTTTGAAAATACCAATATATTTTTTGCGAGAACGCAGTGCCGAAAATAGCGCGATCGATCGTTGGATGCGACGGCGACGTCTAGGTTAAATCGGTGCGAGTTCGGTACCTGTCCGAATGGAACCCCAAAAATCTCAAATTTTTAAATTCTGTTCCTTTTGAAACGAGCAAACTGAAATTTGGCCACGTTATTTTCGCGATTAATTAAATATCCCTGATCGATTGGACCAAAAAATGGACGAGAAAGAGCAATGGACTGTAATTGTTTGTTTAATTGAAGCTAGAAATAACGGGGCAATTCAAAAAATAATATATCGATGTAACGAGACGAAAAATGACAATCTCTTTTCTTCTTGGCCTACCTTGATGTAGCTCTGGCTGTTGACCGGCACAATTTCGCAATACTTGACGGCACTCGAGATATTAATTCTGGCACGCGGAAAATGCTCTCACGTTGGTCTCTACCTGAGTCGTACTAGTCCCGATCACAGCGAAGTACGACACCCAAGCGACATACCAGTTTTTCTGGCCATATACCCAGTGAGATTGTCACCAAAATACGCGGAGAATATAACCGCAGCAATTAAATAAAAGAAAACCAATTTCAATTTGCTCGATATAAAAATTCTCCAATTACAAAAATTAAAGAGGAAAAATAAAACAAAACAATTCCGACTGGACGGAACATACCGCCCACCTAAAATGGCAATATATATATATATATATATATATATATATATATATATATATATATATATATATATATATATATATATATATATATATATATATATATATATATATATATATATATATATATATATATATATATATATATATATATATATATATTCTCACGTATTGATTCACGGATGGAAAAATGTGATGACACTATACTCCGGGATATCATCCGTTCGCTCGTTGAACTCGGACTGGAATCCTGCATCCGACTGGAATCCTGCAGACGTTTCGCCAAAATCTCACTTGGCATCTTCAATGCTCGCGCTCCGAAAACACACAGAGCGGGCGGCCTAACATCCACTGTTTTCGGGACGTATATTATAAAACTTTCGATGTATATATGATGAGGGGGGCTTAAATATATGGTTTCGCATAAGAGGGATAATTATTTTTCTTTTTAAAATTATTGGACATCAGACACTCTTTCTCACTTCTGCCATATACGACTCCGCGATTATGCCAAGTTTCTCATATATACAAGAAGTGACAAGGTATGTTTTACTATTAGACTGTATATTAAGGAAGTCAAAATGAGTAAAGAGTTTCGGCTGTATATAGAATCCGCTCGATATTGCAATCGTGGTTCACTAACCAAAACTAAATCCGTTGCACGTTTGCACGTCACTAATGGCTCCGAGTGCGTTTAAATTTAATTTTCTGGCGGTCGCTTTGTGACGTGCCGCGGATTTAGTTTTGGAGGAGCTACATATTTTTTAAAAAGATGTCAACTTTTGCTAAGATTTTATGAGAATACGACCGAACAGTAATAATTCTGACTGAGTTTGCAATGAATTTTAGAAATCAAATAGTCACAAACCTTTTTTAATATTTTTTTAAGTATTATTTTGTTTTATTTAAATTTTTATTATCTAAAACTAAATAAAAAGGATGAGTATAATTAAAAACTCTCTTTTTTATTGGTCGAGGTATTAGTTACACACACGAATAAACGCTTGCCCTCAAAAGTCATTTTTAGTTTATCGTTTACCTCGGTGTAACATGAAAACTATTTGGAATCTGTTACTTTTTCAAAAACCCCAATCGGATGGACCGTTTTTTTTTTTTAATTATCAGAATGTAAAGCTATGTCGTCAATATCAAGACCACAAGCGAAGCAGCTAGAAAGGGTCAGATTTGCGAGGACGGTCAGGCAATAAACGATTTAGCGGTTGCGGAGAGCGCTTAGGATCGTTTTTGCTTGTAGACCCTCTTTTGTAGCAAATATGATACACGTATTTTTCTCATAGTTGAATTTTTTGATTAATTACTTGTTACATAGGGATGGTACCGTTTTATTATATTTGACATTATTAATTATTTGTATTATATTTTATTGGCAACACTTCATATTAAACTAATAATACATAAATGTACATAGAAGCTAGAATAAAAACTAAAATTATATCTATGATAACACCTAAAATTAAGTAAAAGTAAAAAGTTAATCTTAAAAAAAAATCCTTCTTCCCATTCTAATCCAATATTACCGTATATCTTCGGCAAAAATAATAGGTTTTTGATTTATAAAGAAAATTGTCATTACGTTTTTTACTCTTCATTCAGTCTGAATTTGTTTCAATGTCCGATAAAATAGAGATATTTAGTGTTAGTCAGGGATCATTTTTGTCTCGCTTTTTGCTACATATTGATTTCACACATTTACAGGAACCAATACATTTCATAAATTTTCTTTTACAGGAACATAATGGTTCGTTACGCCTGAAATGTTTTGCCTAAATTAAAAAATCTTATTTAACAGAAAATTGAATGTGTCTGCCTTTTTTTACATCGACAGGTGTTTAGAACCGAGGTATCCTCTTGTAATATTGTATAATAAATTTTCCAACTCGTCGTCAATTGTCTAGAGACCACAAACGTGCATGGTTTCAACAAGTTTTTTATATATATACATTTTTTTTTCCGTTTGAACTCGCAAAGATGATCGCTTGAAAAATATTAAGTATTTCCGTTTCTTTGCTGGCATTACATGTTTCGCTGGAGACAAGAAGACTAGTTAAAAAATATAAATTATTTGCTTTTTGTAATCCTTAATTTTTTAATTCTGCATTCTGTATACCAACTATTTCCATTTTAATATTTTGGCAAATCTTCGTCATTCCTGGCGGACCAAAGGATAAATAGTTGGACGTTTCCGTTTTAGTGTGATGCACTATTGCTTCAATGGCTTGCTCCTTTATGTTAAGTTCCAGGGTTTATTAAATAAAGCAAACAACTCAGACTCTTTTAATCAACTCCACTAAACATTTTGCAAACTCTGTCCACAATCTTGTATGTAGAAAAAAGTCTTGTGGGCTTTCAGTCGTCCTGTGACAAGTAAATTGCTGTGAGTGTTTAAAGCAAACTAACTTTAACAGAGTTCAGCGATTACAGAACTATTGCCCAAGACTAACATAAGGTATCCGAACATCTTACACGATATTTGCACTCTGCGACATTATTTTTCATAGTTTTAAAAAACCATATTCCAAAGTATTTGCAACAAAGACTGCATTTTAGCATAGATATATATATATATACGTCAAACCGTCGTTTTCGGGCTATATCGTATCACTATTTTGAACTATTCAAAAGATCCTCCTCTTATATAATTGTAAACTTAGTTCATCAATTTCCGGCTAAAATACTACAATGAAAAAATTAATTTACCTTTAAACAAAATCATTTCATTCTTTAATAAAAGAGCAGTAATACATTTAATTAAACTCTAGTATAAATTAAGAACTGAAAATGAACCAATACAAATAAACAATGCCTGAAAATAACCTTTATCAGAGTTTACCTATTTAATTGATCTCGCGAATTCTACGATATTTCAGGCTTCTTACTCTTTATTTTATGTTTTCCTTCTAATTCATTTATTTCCTTGACGTTAATGTGCCTAAGCACCTTTTGTGTATAAATAAACTTTTCAAGGCGAACAAGCGGAAGAAAATTTGGAAAATTATATTTGTTTATTTTCTATAATAAAAGTCCTTTATTATTATTAAAGACAGAAAAATAATTAAGTGACAAGGTGTGCCTTATAGTGAGATTATATATTCGGGAAGTCACGATGACCAAAGAGCTTCTGGTATATATAAATTTCGCTGAATATATGAAACATGTTCGTAAAAAATTAAATCCGTTGCAAGTCATGAATGGCTTCGGGTGCGTTTAAACGTAATTTTCTTGTAGCCGCATCGTCACTTGCAAAGGGCTCACTTTTTGATGATTTGCATATTTTTTAAAAAGATGTAAACTTTTGCTTCATGAAAAAAATACGTAACAGTAATAATTATTACTGCACTGAAGTGCACTGAATGTGTTGTGGCCAAAAAGTAACAAATATTTTATAACATATGGTATTGTTTCGGATATATTTAATTTTTTCATAACTAAAAAGAACTTACTTATATTAAATAGCAGCCGCTAGTAAGCTAAATACAAAGTTTGAGTATATTTTAGAAAGAAATTTTACAAATTTTAGAATCTTAATTCAAACTTCCTTTTAAATAATGCGTTCAAAAATATTGATATTCATTTGATTGCGTCAATGTAAACAAAACGCAAACATATATTTTTGCCTCTTATAATGAATTCGTAGGCTAAGGGGTATTTGCTGTTTAAGAAATTTTTAAGGCCTAACAATCCGGACACATTTTTAAAAAATTATTTTATAATAGTTCCACCCCTAAAAAATTCATTTGAACCCTCTGTATATTATTAAAAACCTTACAAAAATTACGAGAACTACAAAAACTTCATTAAAATGGCTAGATTACATTTGTGTTTTTGATGTAACTTTAATCAAAAACTCTGGAGTTCTACAGGCTGGTCTGAGTGATTATTTTCCTATTTTAAAAACATAAATGTGTAGCAATTTTACACTGTCCCTAAGAATGCAAAACCAACTGGTCGTACAAAAATCGTATGGTGCAGGGGGTGGTGGGAGTGAATTTTATAATAAAAATGACAAAAAAATATTATTATGTTGTTGTTATCTACAACATACAGCCATTAAACTGACAAAACCGCTTTTCAATATTTTTATTAGAAATCTTTTTTTTTTCATTTTAAAAACACACCGCATAATTCTTTTATATCTTTAACGAATATACGCTTGCCCTGAAAACTCATTTTTATGTTATCGTTTACCTCGCTGTAACTTGAAAACTATTTGGTTTATCAAAAAAATGCTTTTTATAAATCATATGCATTGAAGATCAACGAATCAGCTACTTTTTCAAAAACTATAATCGGATAGACCGTTTATTTTTAATTAGCAAAATATGAAGCCCTGTCGTGAACATCACGGCCGCCAGCGAAGCAGAGAGAAAGGGTCAAATTCGCAAAGACGGTCAGGTAATAAAAGAATTGCGGTTGCGGCGGCCGCTTAAGATCGTTTTTGTTTGTATACCCTCTTTCGTAGCGAATGTGATACGTATTTGCCCTCATAGTCCAATTTTTTGATATGGATGATACTGTTTTGTTATTTTTGACATTGCAACATTGCATATTAAACCAATAGTACATAAGTGTACATAGAAGCTAGAATCAAAATTAAAATTATATCCATAATAACAACTAAAATTAAGTAGAAGTAAAAAGTTAATCTAAAAAAAAACCCTTCGTGTTGGTCAGGGATCATTTTTGTCTCGCTTATTGCTACATATTGATTTTACATATTTACAGGAACCAATACATTTCATAAATTTTCTTTTACAGGAACACAATGGCCCGTTACCCCTAAAATGTTGTGTCTAAATTAAAAAATCTTATTTCACAGAAAATTGAATGTCTCTGTACCTTTTTTTATATTGACAGGTATTTAGAACAGATGCATACTCTTGTAATATTGCTTCGGTTATCAGTACATGTGAAATTTTTCATTGAATTTTACATTATATGGCAAAAGTTTAGAGTTTCCAGGTATAGTTTCATTTATTGAAATTTGTGTGTAAGATACTGTGTGACAACAAGCGTGGCTGGTTTCAACCATTTTTTATGACTTGGTCTCCTAATAGGTTAAGAGTCCCAAACCAATAAGTTTAGGGGTATATTCTTTTTTCATTTAAACTCATCATCTTGACAAATATTAAGTATTTCCGTTTCTTTCCTGGCATTACATGTTTCGCTGGAGCCAAGAAGACTTGTTAAAAAATATAAATTATTTGGAATATGCGTTTTGTAATCCTTAATTTTAAAATTTTTAAATTTAAATTATGGCTTTTATTTCCGTTTTAATATTTTGGCAAATCTTCGTCAGTGCTGACGAAGCAAAGGATAAATAGTTGGATATTTCCGTCTTAGTGTGATGCACTACTACTTCCAAGACTTGCTCCTTAGAAAAGCGTTTCAAAAAATTTCTAGGTTCTTCTAGGTATAGATTTCGTCTTGGAGAATTCACTAATTCGATCCACAAAGTTGCCTTTAACTTTTTTAACCAAAAATCCCAATGTGCGAGTTTATTTATTGTTTTACGTGATTCTGTCAAATAGCATGAAGCATTTAATTTCGTATTTCTTTGAGTTTTAATTTTGTTTTTCCATATTAGTCATGACTTGTCAGAACTTTTGATTTTTTAAACGTTTCTGGCAAAATACGCAATTTAAAACTCGTATAGGTTTTGTAACAGTTTTTATTTCATTGTAAACTTGTTCCCTTATGTCATTAAAATTCAAAAAAATATGTAGAGCATTAGGATCCTTGCCTTAACAGATGTTCATGCGGATTTTTGCACATTCAATTAATTTTTGTCTGGATACTTGTTTTGACGTTATGAGCTTTCCGCCTTATTGACAAGGTACACATAATTAGAAGTTAAAAACTTTTCCTTTAGTGTTAGCAGCTTTTTTCGTTAAATGCTTTAATTTGATTATTGAATCAAGTTCGCAACTAGAACATGTACTGATTTTAATATCCATTTGGATATCATTCTCACACAAAAATAAATATATTTTAGTCACATTAAAAACTACTTCACTCCCTCAAAGAAAACTATTCTGACACTTAAAACGTAGACATAAAAAATAAATAAAATCATCCTCGCTGCGAAAGTGGTTGTACAAGCGCACGTCGGAACCGCAAAGTCTATTGCCTGACCGTCCTCGCAAATCTGACCCTTCCTCGCTGCTTCGCTGGCTTCCGTGATATTCACGACATGGTTTCACATTTTGCAAATTAAAAACAAAAACTATCCATCAGATTGGGGTTTTTAAAAAAAAAACGAATTTGTTGACCTTCAATGCATATCGTTTATAGGAAACACTTTTTTGATAAACCAAATAGTTTTCAAGTTACAGCGAGGCAAACGATAACATAAAAATGAGTTTTCAGGGCAAGCTTTTATTCATTAGATACTCCCATATAAAAACATTATGCGGTGATTTTAAAATGAAAAAATAAAGTATTTCTAATAAAAATATTGAAAAGCGGTTTTGTCAATTTGAGAGCAGTATGGCGTAGATAACAAAAAATAATAATTTCTTGACAATTTTTAGAAAATTCACCCCCACCACCCTCTGCACCGCACGAATTTTATACGGCCAATTGATGATGCATTCTTAGTGTACAAGAAATGATAAAAAGTGATTATTACATTTTAGCAAGAAAGTGCAAACGAAAATCCAGAACTGCAGAACTATTGACTAAGACTACCATAAGCTATCCCAACATCTTACACGATATTTACAGTCTGCGACCTTATTTTTCATAATTATGAAAAAACCATATTCCAAAGTATTTCCAGCAAAGACTGCATTTTAGCATAGATGTATATACGTCAAACCGTCGTTTTCGGGCTATATTATAACACTATTTTGAACTATTCAAAAATAATTCATAAATTTCCGGCTAAAATACTACAATCAAAAAATGAATTTATTTTTAAAAAAATTATTTAATTAAATAAAAAGAGCAGCAATATATTTAAACTCTAGTATAAATTGCGAACTGAAAATGAACCAATACAAATAAAGAATGTCTGAAAATAACCTTTATCAGCATTTACCTATTTAATTGATCTCGCGAAATCTACGATATTTCAGGCTTGTTACTTTTTATTTTGTGTTTTCTTTTTAATTCATTTATTTTATTGAAGTTAATGTGCCTAAGCAGCTTTTGTGTATAAATAAACTTGTCAAGGCGAATAAGCGGAAGAAAATTTTTCAAAATTATATTTATTTATTTTGTATAATAAAAGTCCTTTATTATTATTAAAGACAGAAAAATAATTAAACTGCCAATATTCAAATTGTGTTTATCACATCTTCATCATATCTTTTTGAACATTTTCTGGTTTTTATCTAAAACCAGAGAAGGCATTAATTTAGTACTCCATTCATTTTTAAGGGAAGTCACAAAATTTTGTTCGTTACCCGCAAATACGCCGCAAATACCTTCGGAATGAATCTATTTCAGTATATTTTGCGCCTAAAATAACGGCCTTGAAATACGCAAAAAATGCTACGTTGCCATTTTACTACCTCGTAGGAAGCCATAAAGTACTACAACTAAACATTCTGTGAAGTCCTAACGTATGGTTTACCGCGAGTTGTAGAGTACGTTTATCAATAATATATATATATATATATATATATATATATATATATATATATATATATATATATATATATATATATATATATATATATATATATATATATATATATATATATATATATATATATATATTAGTTTCGGGAATCTTCGGAATTAACCTGAGAGTTCTACACCGACGTCCGTACTCCAGATAAGTACCACGTAGTGGAATTTGTTTTTTTTATTTTCGCATACATGTAAAAGGAAATAAAACGATTCGACAAAAAGGACTGGTGTAGTGCCCAACTTAAGTTTTATTGCGAATTCTATAATTTTGTTTGTACATCTAAGATATTACCTGAACGATGGGTTGAAAAGAGGTTATTGACGGTTCCTTTTTTTTTGTCGTTAAGGGGTTACCCTCTTTTTATACTCGTCTATACTCTCGAGAGATTATTTACGCTGTAGGAAAATAAAACGTGTAAAGTTGTTTAATGTAATTACATATTGCGATCTTGTATACCGATCCCAGTGCGGCGGATAACTTTTCCCCCCATTTCGACATTAAATCGAATAACTGAATGTCATGGAGTGTTTTTTGTTCCTTTTTTTTTGTAATAACCGTAGCTAATGTCACCAGTGCGAATTAGGTTTGGTGATGTCAGTGTTTTTAGGGGTATATAAGTAAAGAAATCACCTGGCGCCCTATAAAAAAAATACTCTTTATAAGTTGGTGCTTAAATCGTGAATTTACCCACTCCCGCTCCGGCTGTAGCTGAGCGGCGCATACCTCTCAAATGTTACCTGGATGGTGATACGGCCACGGGGAAAAAAAATAGGCAAATAGGAACAATATTTCTCGTTATAGGTAACATTTATTTTTGGCGCCCAACGTGGGGCCATTAAATACACAGTGACCATAAATATATGGGGCCATTAAATACACAGTGACGATAAATATATGGGGCCATTAAATATACAGTGCCATTAAATATACAGTGCGTATAAATATATGGGGCATATAAATATATGGGGTCTGTATTTTGCCGCCCAGTGTTAGCCATCTAAGACTTTAGCGGTAATCGATGTATTCGTGGAAACAAACATTTCACGTTGCAAAATTAATTCGAACATTGAAGTTTTTGAATATGTATGATGTTTTTTTTTGTTGTTTATATTATGTTTCTATAAGTTAATATGTGTAACTTAAATAAATTGATTCTCTCTTTGGTAGCTTAGTTGGGCACTGGTATAAATTTTAAGTTGTAAAAGAGCTCTGAGAGATTACTACTTCGTTGACGGATTGATAATTCCAAAGCGTGCGAAATCTGTTAAATCTAAATAGCATTTATTCAATTCTCTTTTAGTTAATTTTCTCAAGAGTACAAAAAGAACCGCGGAGTAGAACTGTCGTGCCGCGCCATCACCAATTTTTTCCTTTCTTTTTTTTTGTCGCTTCCCATTCCTTTTCTTTATATACAAAATGGATGTTAGTCGTCTAGTTCATAGTGAACTCGAGTATGAGCTCCGTGTTCGTGGGTACAACATCACACAAGCTACGTCTTTAACGTTAATGCGCAAAAAGTTGTTGGATTTATTAAAAACGGAAAAGTTTGGAGAATTAGTTACAGTACAGAACTTCAGACCGGACGTAACGTCAGAAATTTCTGAGGTCAACAAGACCGTCGTCGAACTAGAGACACTCTTAGATAATCGTGTTAAAGTTCAGCATAGTCATGAACACAGAATTGTGGAAGCAAGAATACAGCATCTCTATGGGCGTTTAGGTCGAATAAAAATCCCTGAAGATGATCTGGACAAAGATGCACTGAATTCTGCTATTGCTAATTTATACCACCAATTGTCGGAGATGGAGTCGAGAATGGACAAATTGTTTAACAATACGGGTAGCGGAGACACATCCCCCTCAATCGTATGTCCTCCGTCGTCAGAGTTTCCCATACCCGCAGCTACTACTTCAGTATCAGGACCCTCCAACATGAGTGGGAAGAGATCAGTTGCAGTGCACAAGTGGAATCTATGCTTCACCGGGGATAAGGACAGCCTTTCAGTTGGCGCTTTTTTGGAACGTGTCGAAGAATTAATGGTATCTAGAGGCGTTGAGGAAGGTGAATTGGTATCATGCCTGATTGATATACTGAGTGGATCAGCTCTTATCTGGTACCGATCAGTAAGATCTAAAATTAAAAGTTGGACAGACTTTAAAGAACTATTAACAAGGGAATTTCTACCTTTTGATTATGAGACTGAACTGTGGTCAGAGATACGACAAAGTGTCCAAGGACCCAATGAAAGAAGTGGAGCATATTTCCCAAGAATGCTGAACCTGTTTAATCGACTGCCGCACCCACCATCAGAAGAAGAGAAATTGGCTACTCTTCGTCGGAACATTGCACCGTACTTCATCCATGGAGTCGGTTTGGCAGATATTAAAACAGTTGAAGACCTACAGGAAGCTTGTAGAAAATTGGAAAACGCGAAATACTTAGCTTCAAACTTCCGCGCAGTCACCACCCGGGTCTGTCTTTTAGAACCTGATTTAGCCTATCCTAGTGGACTTCAAGGGCCCAATAGGTCTCAAAATCCTGAAACCAGCGGTACCAAGCTCAACAGTTTACTTTGCTGGAACTGTGAAGAATGTCCAAAAGCACGCCAGGAGACCTTCTGCTTTAGATGTGGGACGAAAGGTGTTACCAAATTTTCCTGTAAAAACTGCCAGGGAAACGGCAACCGAGGTCAGCAGAACACCGGCCGCAGACCTCAGTAATTCCAAAACCGGTGAATTCCTCATGGCAAGCCTGGTTGGACTTTGTGAAAATTGAAATGAAACGTACAAAAATTAATGCCATGTTTTCCTCTGCTAAAAATGACCCCCGACCCTACTTAAAGGTTAAAATTTTTGACGAACATTTTTTTGGTTTGCTGGATTCAGGTGCTTCCCAAACCGTCATCGGTTTTCCTGGTTGGGAAAAGTTACAGAAGAGTAATCTTAGGGTCGAGAAAAATAATTGTAACGTTATAGTAGCAAATGGAGAAAACTGTGACGTCTTGGGTTCAGTTTGTCTCCCCATAGAATTAAATGGTAAGGTAGTAGTCGTTAAAGCTTTAGTAGTTTTAGATATTAATATAGAAATAGTACTTGGGGTAGATTTTTGGAAAGATATGAATATAGTGGCTTCTTTCTCAGACAATTCCTGGTGTTTCGGAGCGCCCTTCCAAGCAAAGGAAATCTGCTTAATTTCAGTTTCAGCTTCTGAAAGGGAAAAGGTAAATTCCCTCGTTTCGGAATTTGTATCAAAAATGGACAGCAAATTAGGTTGTGCAAACGGTGTAGAACATGTCATCGACACTGGTTCTCATCCACCCATAAAACAACGCTATTACCCAGTTTCCCCTTATATCATGAAAGAAATTCACGAGGAGGTCCACAGAATGCTGAGTCTTGGGGTGATCGAACCTTCTAACTCTGCTTGGTCTTCACCCGTGGTTATGGTGAAAAAAGACTCTGGGAACTATAGATTCTGTGTTGATTTTAGGGCGATAAACAAAATTACCATTAAGGACGCATACCCTCTCCCATATGTAAATAGTATTCTTGATCGATTAAGAGACGCTAAGGTACTTTCTTCTATAGATCTCAAAAGTGCGTTTTGGCAAATACCATTAGAAGAATCCAGTAAGGCGAAGACTGCCTTTACAGTCCCTGGTTATGGTGGAGGATTGTATCAATTCACGCGAATGCCGTTTGGGTTGGCAAATGCCCCGGCCACCTTTCAAAGATTTGTCGATAGAGTACTAGGAAGTGACCTCGAAGACCTGGTATTCGTATACCTTGATGACATCATAATTGCCACTAGAGATCTTGAATCACATCTGGCTGTTCTCAGAAAGGTGTTCGATCGACTGCTGGCTGCGGGGTTAACTATTAATCCTGAGAAGTGCGATTTTGTTAAGACGGAGCTAAAGTATCTGGGTTATGTCGTAGATTCCCAGGGTTTGCGTACTTGTCCCTCTAAAGTCGAGAGCATGCTGAATTATCCTACACCTAAAAATGTTAAACAAGTCCGAAGTTTTCTGGGATTAGTCTCGTGGTACCGCAGATTCCTCAAAGACTACGCCTCGCTCGCGGCCCCACTTACGAAGTTGACCCGTAAGTCTAGCAAATTTATTTGGTCAGAAGAGGCCGATTTAGCCTTTCTAAAAATAAAACAATGTCTGGTGAGTGCTCCTGTTTTAGCATGTCCCGATTTCGATAGAGAGTTTATCCTTCAATATGACGCTTCTAAAGTTGGTTTGGGCTGGGTGTTAACTCAAAACTTTGAGGACGGTGAACACGTAATCGCCTATGCCTCCCGATCGTTAACTACACAGGAAGCAAAGTTTTCAGTGACTGAACTGGAATGTCTCGCGGTTTTGTGAAGCGTCGAAAAATTCCGCCCGTATATCGAAGGTATGAAATTCACGGTTATTACAGATCACTATTCGTTATTATGGCTGCACAAACTTCAGAATCCTTCTGGTCGCTTAGCACGCTGGTCATTAAGACTGCAGGGATATACATTCGATATTGTGCATCGCAAAGGGAAATCTCATCTCGTTCCTGACGCACTGTCGAGGGCGATAGGTCTGATCGATGTAACGAGAGTTGACCATGATCCATGGTACACAAAGATGTTAAATAACGTCGACAAAGACCCGTCGAAGTTTCCGAAGTGGTGTGTTAGAGAAGGTAAACTCTACAAGCTTAGCTCTCTTGGTTCCCCATCCCTAAACAGTGACTTCGATTGGAAAATGGTTGTTCCCAAATCCCTTCGGGATACTGTTCTTGTCGAATGTCACAACGCTCCAACCGCTGGTCATTTGGGCTATTTCAAGACTAAGAAGCGTGTCCAATCTCTATATTTTTGGCCCCAAATGGACGCCGATATTGCGAGGTATGTTCGCAAGTGCGATATCTGTAAAGCTCAGAAACCAGAGCAGAACCGTCCGCATGGTGTCATGGGAGTACGAAACGTTTCTACCCCCTGGGAGGTTGTCAGCACTGACTTACAAGGTCCCTTCCCTATGTCTAGCAAAAGGAATCGCTATATCCTCGTGGTAACTGATTTATTCACAAAGTTCGTCTTACTCTTTTCGATTCGCTCCGCTACAAGTCAGGCTGTGGTCGATCATATCGAAAGGGATGTTTTCATGATCTTCGGTGTTCCCCGAGTAGTTATATGTGACAACGGTAAGCAGTACGTCAGTGATAAATTCAAAAGGATGATCTCTTCATATGGTAGTAAAGTCTTGTACAATGCATATTATCATCCTCAGGCAAATCCGACTGAAAGGGTAAATCGAGTTATTAAAACCATGATCAGATCATATATTAAGGACAACCATCGCAACTGGGACCAACATATACATGAATTTGGGTTCGCATTACGGACTTCCGTCCACGAAGTCACCGGGTATACTCCCGCTTTCCTAAATTTCGGTAAAGAACTCTGTCTGTCGGGTAAACAGCATAGCAAGTTTCAAGATTCCGACCATAGTAAGAGTTCGGCTCTTAACTTTGACAAGCGCCAAAATTTGGTTGAGCATCTGGGCGATCTTAAAAAGATATGTGAGCAGGTCAAATTTCGCCTAGTGAAAGCCTATGGTCAGAGTGCTGAAAGGTACAATCTGCGTCGAAGACCCCTTTCTCTGGATGTTGGACAGATTGTCTGGAAAAAGAACTATGTCCTATCAAGCGCTGGAAATTATTTTACCTCCAAGTTGTGCCCCAAATATATTAAGTGTAAGGTAGTTGAGAAGAAATCACCTAACGTGTACGAACTCAAGGATTTCGAGTCAGGTAGACGATTAGGTCAATGGCATATTCAGGATATTAAAGTTGATTAGGTAGTCATTTTTTTTAAGTGAGGGGGGAGTTGTTACGTTTGAAATTTGAGACACCCGGTAAACTCATGTTGATGGCAAAATACGAAAGCGTGGAAAAAAAGGAACGACGCACCGAGAGAAAAAAAGGCAGCGCGATAAGCCGTGACCGCGGTGATCGCTCTTAAATTTTGCACGAGTCATAACTAGGTTGCTTTTGCATCCCGCTTTGGCGACTTTTGTGGTACTCTGGTTGTTTTAAGAAGTTCCAAAGCTTATCTTGAATGGATATTGGGTTTTGTAGAGAAACGTCTCGTGTTTTGGGTTTGTTTTTTGTGCTGATACGAGGTAAGTTCTCTTTTTATTGTGTGCGTAGTTCTCTGTAGTTGTTCTGATCGTTTTTTTTTGGACAATTTATTTTAACTCATTTATAAATGAAAAAAAAAGGTCAATTTCCTTTACAGCAAAAGCATAATGATTTACTTTCAAAATTTAAACTCTTGAGATAAATAAGATAAATTACTTGAAATCAAAAACCAATAAAAAATAAAATTGTAGTTGTAGAATCTTTATCAATTCGTATCACTTCTTGATTTTTTTTTCTTTTCCATTCTTAGGTGTTTTTCTTTTTTTTGGCAATTTGCTTTTTGTGGTCCCGGACGGATACGAGAAACAGAAGGTTGCTGTTTATCCGGAAAAGGCCATGTATTGGTTGATATTATAATAGTACTCCTAGAACATCCGGAAAATTGGGAAGAACAAACGCCATAGTTTCGG
The DNA here is from genome assembly GCF_029955315.1 of Cylas formicarius. Classification (NCBI taxonomy): domain Eukaryota; kingdom Metazoa; phylum Arthropoda; class Insecta; order Coleoptera; family Brentidae; genus Cylas; species Cylas formicarius. The sequence goes on from NW_026844365.1 coordinate 21,778,597, forward strand.
GAATCTTCGGAATTAACCTGAGAGTTCTACACCGACGTCCGTACTCCAGATAAGTACCACGTAGTGGAATTTGTTTTTTTTATTTTCGCATACACGTAAAAGGAAATAAAACGATTCGACAAAAAGGACTGATGTAGTGCCCAACTTAAGTTTTATTGCGAATTCTATAATTTTGTTTGTACATCTAAGATATTACCTGAAAGATGAGTTGAAAAGAGGTTATTGACGGTTCCTTTTTTTTTGTCGTTACCCTCTTTTTATACTCGTCTATACTCTCGAGAGATTTTTTACGCTGTAGGAAAATAAAACGTGTAAAGTTGTTTAATGTAATTACATATTGCGATCTTGTATACCGATCCCAGTGCGGCGGATAACTCTTCCCCCCATTTCGACATTAAATCGAATAACTGAATGTCATGGAGTGTTTTTTGGTCCTTTTTTTTTGTAATAACGGTAGCTAATGTCACCAGTGCGAATTAGGTTTGGTGATGTCAGTGTTTTTAGGGGTATATAAGTAAAGAAATCACCTGGCGCCCTATAAAAAAAAAATACTCTTTATAAGTTGGTACTTAAATCGTGAATTTACCCACTCCCGCTCCGACTGTAGCTGAGCGGCGCATACCTCTCAAATGTTACCTGGATGGTGATACGGCCACGGGGAAAAAAAAAATAGGCAAATAGGAACAATATTTCTCGTTATAGGTAACAATATATATATATATATATATATATATATATATATATATATATATATATATATATATATATATATATATATATATATATATATATATATATATATATATATATATATATATATATATATATATATATATATATATATATATATATATATATATATATATATATTCTCACATATATATATATATATATATATATATATATATATATATATATATATATATATATATATATATATATATATATATATATATATATATATATATATATATATATATATATATATATATATATTCTCACGTATTGATTCACGGATGGAAAAATGTGATGACACTATATTCCGGGATATCATCCGTTCGCTCGTTGAACTCCGACTGGAATCCTGCATCCGACTGGAATCCTGCAAATCTTGCATCCGACTGGAATCCTGCAGACGTTTCGCCAAAATCTCACTTGGCATCTTCAATGCTCGCGTTCCGAAAACACTTCGAAGTGTTTTCGGAACGCGAGCATTGAAGATGCCAAGTGAGATTTTGGCGAAACGTCTGCAGGATTCCAGTCGGATGCAAGATTTGCAGGATTCCAGTCGGATGCAGGATTCCAGTCGGAGTTCAACGAGCGAACGGATGATATCCCGGAATATAGTGTCATCATATATATATATATATATATATATATATATATATATATATATATATATATATATATATGTTTAGCTTTTGGTTCTTGGGTTATAGGTCTTTGTATTAAAAGCGATTAAAATTTTTTTTGTCCATATATTGACGTTTCGGTCTTCTATGACCTTCTTCAGAAAGGGGTACAGTCTAAAATTATGTTATAGTACAGTTCTTTTTTTTTACATATACACAACGGAATTACAAAGAACCTTACCAAAAAGAGACAAACACAAATCTTAAAATTGAAGAGGTAGCATCATATGAAAGTTTATACTTTAAAAGCGTTTGGTTTTGTCATAGTGCCTAGAAATATTATTGTTTTGGTTTTTTCCAACTATGAGAATAAAAAAGTCATACCCTTGATAAAAGATAAAAGTCCAACAAAAAATGATTTGTATACGGCACTCACACACATAATACACACAAATTTAACGAAACAGTTAAAATATATATAAGAGTTTAAAATAATAATAATAATAATAATAATACCGATACGCGAGGTTTGCTCGCGTCGACGTTACTGTAAAAACATCGTACGATGCACGATTGTTTTGGTGCAAGGTTCAGAGGATATACAGAGTGTTTTTGTTAATTTATAATTTTTTTCTTTTATTTATTTTAAATTATTTTTATATATTATAATTTTATATTAATATATCCCTATGTTGTTACTTCCATTGTTGTTTTATTTCAGAATGTTGCAATATAACTTACTGAGATTGTTGGTGTCTGTTTTCGAATTTATAGAGTTCTTATTTTTTTGGATCTCAACCATTTCCAGAATTTCCCTTTTTTTTGTATTATTTTCGGTTTTTAGAATTTTTACTTTCGCAAAGTTGAAAGAATGCTTGGTTTCCGCGCAATGACTCTTCAGGGCAGTCGTATTTTTTTTGTCGTATTTGTGACCATTAATTCTGTTTTTAAGATACTGGCTTGTTTGACCGATGTACACACCCTCACAATCGTTGCAAGGTATCTCGTAAATGACGTGACTCTTCTTTTCGTCCGGTATCTTGTCTTTTAATTTACTGAAAATGTTTTTTACCAAACTGTATCCTTTGTGAGCAATAGTAATGTTGTGATTCATAAAAATTTTGCTAAAATTTTCGGACATACTGGGTATATAAGGAAGCGAAAGATAATTTTTTTTTTGTTTTTGTTGGGTGTTGCTTTTTTGTTTAGTTTGGTTATAGAATAGGTGTATACGTTTTTTGAAAATGGTGTTAATTAATCGTTCCGGATAGTTATTTAGTTTTAATGCTTGTTTTGCTTTAGTAATCGATTTTTCTCTGAAATCCGGATCAGAGAGTTTAATTGCACGGTCAGCCAAGCCAATAATTACGGATTTTTTTTGCGATATAGGGTGCTGGGAGTTAAAATTAACGTATCTGGAAGACCAGGTCACTTTAGTGTACCACTCGGTTTTAATTCCTTTTTTTAAATTATGAAGGGTTAAATCTAAAAAGTTGATTTTACTTTGGGACTCTATTTCTATTGTAAATTGTAATTTCTGATGGTAGCTGTTGAAGAGTTGAAGAATTTCGTGTTGTTTGTTTTTTGGTATTGCCGTTATGCAATCGTCTACGTATCTGTAGAAAAAAGGTATGTCAAAAAGGGCATTGCTAAGGACCGACTCCTCCAAATCTTCCAGTACAATTTGTGCGATGGCGCTGGAAATTGAAACTCCCATGGCGCATCCGTCGATTTGTTGATAAAAAACTTTGTTGTATGCAAAATAGGTTGATTTTAGTGTTATTTCGACTGCTTCTAAAAAGTCATCGAGCGGAATGTCGGTAAAGGTTTTGATGTTATCCCATTTTTTGATGATTACTTGCTTAGCAATATTTATTGGAATGTTGGTGTATAGAGAAGCAACATCTAATGAAACTAGGATGTAATCGTTGGGTAGAGAAATATTTTTAATTTTGTTTTTGAAATCAAAAGAGTCTTTAATATAGTATCTATTTTTATGTATAACGTTTTGCAAGATGTTCTTTAAAAATTTTGAGAGTTTTTCAAATGGTGATTGGATACATGATACTATTGGTCTTAGAGGGATGGATTCCTTGTGAAGCTTGGGTAATCCATAAATTCTGGGTGGCTGAGAATTAAGAATTTTTAAGCTTTGCGCTGTGCTATGGGAAATGTATAACTTTTTTTCCCAGGAGGACACTAAGTCGTTGTTCTTTCTCTGAAAAATAGCTGTTGGGTCGTTTTTCATTTCTCTGTAGGTGGTATTGTCTTTTAGTAGATCTAGCATTTTTTTGTCATACTGAGCGTCCGTCATAATAACTGTTTTATTTGTTTTATCTGGTATCAAAATTTTGAGTTCTTTATGTTGTTTCAGGAAACGTTCTGTTTTTTTAATTTTAGCGCATAGTTTTGAATTTTGTTTATTTTGATCTGTTTTTTTTGGTTTTTTGTTGAATTTATTTTTGTAATTAGTTATTATATTGCAACATTCCGATCGCACCCCGTCCCTAGTTTGAGTGTTAAGACCGTTTAAGGAAGTTTCTATACCTGCAATTATGTCACCGATTGGTAACTGATCGGCTCGTTCTAACGGTGTAGCAAAATTTGGACCAAGACTCAAAACTTCATTTACGTATTCCGGAATAACGGTCTCTGTTAGATTTTCCACCCAATCGGTGACACAAATATCTGGATTTTTGTTTTTTTTGTATAATTGTTCGAATTTCTTAATGTTTTTGTTTTTAATTTTTTGGAACAAGAATTCGGTTTTTTTTGTTTGTCTGTCGATCAAAATTGTTGATATGTTTGCAGGGACTAGAGTGGTGAGCTTTTCTATAAAACCGTCAATTTGCCTTTGTAGTTTTGAGATATTTTTAGTTGTGTCCGTGATTAAAAGATTTATTGTATTTAGCACAAAATTTCCCATGATGCCCTCTCTGAATTTCTTTTCGAGATGTTTACAATTAAAAGTGATGTGTTTCATTTTAAAATTGAGAAAAATGGGGGTTACACCGTCGTTTTTGCACCGAAGGAGGAATATTCTTCTGTTCTTCTGTTTGCATAGTTGTGTTACTGATTTGCAGTATAATTTCAAGGTTCTTGTAGTTCCCTCGCCGAAAGTGTTAGAGATGTATTCGTAGGTAAGCATATTTTCACCCATGCTGTATATATATTGTTTATATTTTGTTTTTTCTTAGACCTTCTCTATATTTATGTTTAGCTTTTGGTTCTTGGGTTATAGGTCTTTGTATTAAAAGCGATTAAAATTTTTTTTGTCCATATATTGACGTTTCGGTCTTCTATGACCTTCTTCAGAAAGGGGTACAGTCTAAAATTATGTTATAGTACAGTTCTTTTTTTTTACATATACACAACGGAATTACAAAGAACCTTACCAAAAAGAGACAAACACAAATCTTAAAATTGAAGAGGTAGCATCATATGAAAGTTTATACTTTAAAAGCGTTTGGTTTTGTCATAGTGCCTAGAAATATTATTGTTTTGGTTTTTTCCAACTATGAGAATAAAAAAGTCATACCCTTGATAAAAGATAAAAGTCCAACAAAAAATGATTTGTATACGGCACTCACACACATAATACACACAAATTTAACGAAACAGTTAAAATATATATAAGAGTTTAAAATAATAATAATAATAATAATAATACCGATACGCGAGGTTTGCTCGCGTCGACGTTACTGTAAAAACATCGTACGATGCACGATTGTTTTGGTGCAAGGTTCAGAGGATATACAGAGTGTTTTTGTTAATTTATAATTTTTTTCTTTTATTTATTTTAAATTATTTTTATATATTATAATTTTATATTAATATATCCCTATGTTGTTACTTCCATTGTTGTTTTATTTCAGAATGTTGCAATATAACTTACTGAGATTGTTGGTGTCTGTTTTCGAATTTATAGAGTTCTTATTTTTTTGGATCTCAACCATTTCCAGAATTTCCCTTTTTTTTGTATTATTTTCGGTTTTTAGAATTTTTACTTTCGCAAAGTTGAAAGAATGCTTGGTTTCCGCGCAATGACTCTTCAGGGCAGTCGTATTTTTTTTGTCGTATTTGTGACCATTAATTCTGTTTTTAAGATACTGGCTTGTTTGACCGATGTACACACCCTCACAATCGTTGCAAGGTATCTCGTAAATGACGTGACTCTTCTTTTCGTCCGGTATCTTGTCTTTTAATTTACTGAAAATGTTTTTTACCAAATTGTATCCTTTGTGAGCAATAGTAATGTTGTGATTCATAAAAATTTTGCTAAAATTTTCGGACATACTGGGTATATGAGGAAGCGAAAGATAATTTTTTTTTTGTTTTTGTTGGGTGTTGCTTTTTTGTTTAGTTTGGTTATAGAATAGGTGTATACGTTTTTTGAAAATGGTGTTAATTAATCGTTCCGGATAGTTATTTAGTTTTAATGCTTGTTTTGCTTTAGTAATCGATTTTTCTCTGAAATCCGGATCAGAGAGTTTAATTGCACGGTCAGCCAAGCCAATAATTACGGATTTTTTTTGCGATATAGGGTGCTGGGAGTTAAAATTAACGTATCTGGAAGACCAGGTCACTTTAGTGTACCACTCGGTTTTAATTCCTTTTTTTAAATTATGAAGGGTTAAATCTAAAAAGTTGATTTTACTTTGGGACTCTATTTCTATTGTAAATTGTAATTTCTGATGGTAGCTGTTGAAGAGTTGAAGAATTTCGTGTTGTTTGTTTTTTGGTATTGCCGTTATGCAATCGTCTACGTATCTGTAGAAAAAAGGTGTGTCAAAAAGGGCATTGCTAAGGACCGACTCCTCCAAATCTTCCAGTACAATTTGTGCGATGGCGCTGGAAATTGAAACTCCCATGGCGCATCCGTCGATTTGTTGATAAAAAACTTTGTTGTATGCAAAATAGGTTGATTTTAGTGTTATTTCGACTGCTTCTAAAAAGTCATCGAGCGGAATGTCGGTAAAGGTTTTGATGTTATCCCATTTTTTGATGATTACTTGCTTAGCAATATTTATTGGAATGTTGGTGTATAGAGAAGCAACATCTAATGAAACTAGGATGTAATCGTTGGGTAGAGAAATATTTTTAATTTTGTTTTTGAAATCAAAAGAGTCTTTAATATAGTATCTATTTTTATGTATAACGTTTTGCAAGATGTTCTTTAAAAATTTTGAGAGTTTTTCAAATGGTGATTGGATACATGATACTATTGGTCTTAGAGGGATGGATTCCTTGTGAAGCTTGGGTAATCCATAAATTCTGGGTGGCTGAGAATTAAGAATTTTTAAGCTTTGCGCTGTGCTATGGGAAATGTATAACTTTTTTTCCCAGGAGGACACTAAGTCGTTGTTCTTTCTCTGAAAAATAGCTGTTGGGTCGTTTTTCATTTCTCTGTAGGTGGTATTGTCTTTTAGTAGATCTAGCATTTTTTTGTCATACTGAGCGTCCGTCATAATAACTGTTTTATTTGTTTTATCTGGTATCAAAATTTTGAGTTCTTTATGTTGTTTCAGGAAACGTTCTGTTTTTTTAATTTTAGCGCATAGTTTTGAATTTTGTTTATTTTGATCTGTTTTTTTTGGTTTTTTGTTGAATTTATTTTTGTAATTAGTTATTATATTGCAACATTCCGATCGCACCCCGTCCCTAGTTTGAGTGTTAAGACCGTTTAAGGAAGTTTCTATACCTGCAATTATGTCACCGATTGGTAACTGATCGGCTCGTTCTAACGGTGTAGCAAAATTTGGACCAAGACTCAAAACTTCATTTACGTATTCCGGAATAACGGTCTCTGTTAGATTTTCCACCCAATCGGTGACACAAATATCTGGATTTTTGTTTTTTTTGTATAATTGTTCGAATTTCTTAATGTTTTTGTTTTTAATTTTTTGGAACAAGAATTCGGTTTTTTTTGTTTGTCTGTCGATCAAAATTGTTGATATGTTTGCAGGGACTAGAGTGGTGAGCTTTTCTATAAAACCGTCAATTTGCCTTTGTAGTTTTGAGATATTTTTAGTTGTGTCCGTGATTAAAAGATTTATTGTACTTAGCACAAAATTTCCCATGATGCCCTCTCTGAATTTCTTTTCGAGATGTTTACAATTAAAAGTGATGTGTTTCATTTTAAAATTGAGAAAAATGGGGGTTACACCGTCGTTTTTGCACCGAAGGAGGAATATTCTTCTGTTCTTCTGTTTGCATAGTTGTGTTACTGATTTGCAGTATTATTTCAAGGTTCTTGTAGTTCCCTCGCCGAAAGTGTTAGAGATGTATTCGTAGGTAAGCATATTTTCACCCATGCTGTATATATATTGTTTATATTTTGTTTTTTCTTAGACCTTCTCTATATTTATGTTTAGCTTTTGGTTCTTGGGTTATAGGTCTTTGTATTAAAAGCGATTAAAATTTTTTTTGTCCATATATTGACGTTTCGGTCTTCTATGACCTTCTTCAGAAAGGGGTACAGTCTAAAATTATGTTATAGTACAGTTCTTTTTTTTTACATATACACAACGGAATTACAAAGAACCTTACCAAAAAGAGACAAACACAAATCTTAAAATTGAAGAGGTAGCATCATATGAAAGTTTATACTTTAAAAGCGTTTGGTTTTGTCATAGTGCCTAGAAATATTATTGTTTTGGTTTTTTCCAACTATGAGAATAAAAAAGTCATACCCTTGATGAAAGATAAAAGTCCAACAAAAAATGATTTGTATACGGCACTCACACACATAATACACACAAATTTAACGAAACAGTTAAAATATATATAAGAGTTTAAAATAATAATAATAATAATAATAATACCGATACGCGAGGTTTGCTCGCGTCGACGTTACTGTAAAAACATCGTACGATGCACGATTGTTTTGGTGCAAGGTTCAGAGGATATACAGAGTGTTTTTGTTAATTTATAATTTTTTTCTTTTATTTATTTTAAATTATTTTTATATATTATAATTTTATATTAATATATCCCTATGTTGTTACTTCCATTGTTGTTTTATTTCAGAATGTTGCAATATAACTTACTGAGATTGTTGGTGTCTGTTTTCGAATTTATAGAGTTCTTATTTTTTTGGATCTCAACCATTTCCAGAATTTCCCTTTTTTTTGTATTATTTTCGGTTTTTAGAATTTTTACTTTCGCAAAGTTGAAAGAATGCTTGGTTTCCGCGCAATGACTCTTCAGGGCAGTCGTATTTTTTTTGTCGTATTTGTGACCATTAATTCTGTTTTTAAGATACTGGCTTGTTTGACCGATGTACACACCCTCACAATCGTTGCAAGGTATCTCGTAAATGACGTGACTCTTCTTTTCGTCCGGTATCTTGTCTTTTAATTTACTGAAAATGTTTTTTACCAAATTGTATCCTTTGTGAGCAATAGTAATGTTGTGATTCATAAAAATTTTGCTAAAATTTTCGGACATACTGGGTATATGAGGAAGCGAAAGATAATTTTTTTTTTGTTTTTGTTGGGTGTTGCTTTTTTGTTTAGTTTGGTTATAGAATAGGTGTATACGTTTTTTGAAAATGGTGTTAATTAATCGTTCCGGATAGTTATTTAGTTTTAATTCTTGTTTTGCTTTAGTAATCGATTTTTCTCTGAAATCCGGATCAGAGAGTTTAATTGCACGGTCAGCCAAGCCAATAATTACGGATTTTTTTTGCGATATAGGGTGCTGGGAGTTAAAATTAACGTATCTGGAAGACCAGGTCACTTTAGTGTACCACTCGGTTTTAATTCCTTTTTTTAAATTATGAAGGGTTAAATCTAAAAAGTTGATTTTACTTTGGGACTCTATTTCTATTGTAAATTGTAATTTCTGATGGTAGCTGTTGAAGAGTTGAAGAATTTCGTGTTGTTTGTTTTTTGGTATTGCCGTTATGCAATCGTCTACGTATCTGTAGAAAAAAGGTGTGTCAAAAAGGGCATTGCTAAGGACCGACTCCTCCAAATCTTCCAGTACAATTTGTGCGATGGCGCTGGAAATTGAAACTCCCATGGCGCATCCGTCGATTTGTTGATAAAAAACTTTGTTGTATGCAAAATAGGTTGATTTTAGTGTTATTTCGACTGCTTCTAAAAAGTCATCGAGCGGAATGTCGGTAAAGGTTTTGATGTTATCCCATTTTTTGATGATTACTTGCTTAGCAATATTTATTGGAATGTTGGTGTATAGAGAAGCAACATCTAATGAAACTAGGATGTAATCGTTGGGTAGAGAAATATTTTTAATTTTGTTTTTGAAATCAAAAGAGTCTTTAATATAGTATCTATTTTTATGTATAACGTTTTGCAAGATGTTCTTTAAAAATTTTGAGAGTTTTTCAAATGGTGATTGGATACATGATACTATTGGTCTTAGAGGGATGGATTCCTTGTGAAGCTTGGGTAATCCATAAATTCTGGGTGGCTGAGAATTAAGAATTTTTAAGCTTTGCGCTGTGCTATGGGAAATGTATAACTTTTTTTCCCAGGAGGACACTAAGTCGTTGTTCTTTCTCTGAAAAATAGCTGTTGGGTCGTTTTTCATTTCTCTGTAGGTGGTATTGTCTTTTAGTAGATCTAGCATTTTTTTGTCATACTGAGCGTCCGTCATAATAACTGTTTTATTTGTTTTATCTGGTATCAAAATTTTGAGTTCTTTATGTTGTTTCAGGAAACGTTCTGTTTTTTTAATTTTAGCGCATAGTTTTGAATTTTGTTTATTTTGATCTGTTTTTTTTGGTTTTTTGTTGAATTTATTTTTGTAATTAGTTATTATATTGCAACATTCCGATCGCACCCCGTCCCTAGTTTGAGTGTTAAGACCGTTTAAGGAAGTTTCTATACCTGCAATTATGTCACCGATTGGTAACTGATCGGCTCGTTCTAACGGTGTAGCAAAATTTGGACCAAGACTCAAAACTTCATTTACGTATTCCGGAATAACGGTCTCTGTTAGATTTTCCACCCAATCGGTGACACAAATATCTGGATTTTTGTTTTTTTTGTATAATTGTTCGAATTTCTTAATGTTTTTGTTTTTAATTTTTTGGAACAAGAATTCGGTTTTTTTTGTTTGTCTGTCGATCAAAATTGTTGATATGTTATTCCGGAATACGTAAGTGAAGTTTTGAGTCTTGGTCCAAATTTTGCTACACCGTTAGAACGAGCCGATCAGTTACCAATCGGTGACATAATTGCAGGTATAGAAACTTCCTTAAACGGTCTTAACACTCAAACTAGGGACGGGGTGCGATCGGAATGTTGCAATATAATAACTAATTACAAAAATAAATTCAACAAAAAACCAAAAAAAACAGATCAAAATAAACAAAATTCAAAACTATGCGCTAAAATTAAAAAAACAGAACGTTTCCTGAAACAACATAAAGAACTCAAAATTTTGATACCAGATAAAACAAATAAAACAGTTATTATGACGGACGCTCAGTATGACAAAAAAATGCTAGATCTACTAAAAGACAATACCACCTACAGAGAAATGAAAAACGACCCAACAGCTATTTTTCAGAGAAAGAACAACGACTTAGTGTCCTCCTGGGAAAAAAAGTTATACATTTCCCATAGCACAGCGCAAAGCTTAAAAATTCTTAATTCTCAGCCACCCAGAATTTATGGATTACCCAAGCTTCACAAGGAATCCATCCCTCTAAGACCAATAGTATCATGTATCCAATCACCATTTGAAAAACTCTCAAAATTTTTAAAGAACATCTTGCAAAACGTTATACATAAAAATAGATACTATATTAAAGACTCTTTTGATTTCAAAAACAAAATTAAAAATATTTCTCTACCCAACGATTACATCCTAGTTTCATTAGATGTTGCTTCTCTATACACCAACATTCCAATAAATATTGCTAAGCAAGTAATCATCAAAAAATGGGATAACATCAAAACCTTTACCGACATTCCGCTCGATGACTTTTTAGAAGCAGTCGAAATAACACTAAAATCAACCTATTTTGCATACAACAAAGTTTTTTATCAACAAATCGACGGATGCGCCATGGGAGTTTCAATTTCCAGCGCCATCGCACAAATTGTACTGGAAGATTTGGAGGAGTCGGTCCTTAGCAATGCCCTTTTTGACATACCTTTTTTCTACAAATACGTAGACGATTGCATAACGGCAATACCAAAAAACAAACAACACGAAATTCTTCAACTCTTCAACAGCTACCATCAGAAATTACAATTTACAATAGAAATAGAGTCCCAAAGTAAAATCAACTTTTTAGATTTAACCCTTCATAATTTAAAAAAAGGAATTAAAACCGAGTGGTACACTAAAGTGACCTGGTCTTCCAGATACGTTAATTTTAACTCCCAGCACCCTATATCGCAAAAAAAATCCGTAATTATTGGCTTGGCTGACCGTGCAATTAAACTCTCTGATCCGGATTTCAGAGAAAAATCGATTACTAAAGCAAAACAAGCATTAAAACTAAATAACTATCCGGAACGATTAATTAACACCAAGAACTCTATAAATTCGAAAACAGACACCAACAATCTCAGTAAGTTATATTGCAACATTCTGAAATAAAACAACAATGGAAGTAACAACATAGGGATATATTAATATAAAATTATAATATATAAAAATAATTTAAAATAAATAAAAGAAAAAAATTATAAATTAACAAAAACACTCTGTATATCCTCTGAACCTTGCACCAAAACAATCGTGCATCGTACGATGTTTTTACAGTAACGTCGACGCGAGCAAACCTCGCGTATCGGTATTATTATTATTATTATTATTATTTTAAACTCTTATATATATTTTAACTGTTTCGTTAAATTTGTGTGTATTATGTGTGTGAGTGCCGTATACAAATCATTTTTTGTTGGACTTTTATCTTTTATCAAGGGTATGACTTTTTTATTCTCATAGTTGGAAAAAACCAAAACAATAATATTTCTAGGCACTATGACAAAACCAAACGCTTTTAAAGTATAAACTTTCATATGATGCTACCTCTTCAATTTTAAGATTTGTGTTTGTCTCTTTTTGGTAAGGTTCTTTGTAATTCCGTTGTGTATATGTAAAAAAAAAGAACTGTACTATAACATAATTTTAGACTGTACCCCTTTCTGAAGAAGGTCATAGAAGACCGAAACGTCAATATATGGACAAAAAAAATTTTAATCGCTTTTAATACAAAGACCTATAACCCAAGAACCAAAAGCTAAACATAAATATAGAGAAGGTCTAAGAAAAAACAAAATATAAACAATATATATATATATATATATATATATATATATATATATATATATATATATATATATATATATATATATATATATATATATATATATATATATATATATATATATATATATATATACATATATGATGACACTATATTCCGGGATATCATCCGTTCGCTCGTTGAACTCCGACTGGAATCCTGCAAATCTTGCATCCGACTGGAATCCTGCAGACGTTTCGCCAAAATCTCACTTGGCATCTTCAATGCTCGCGCTCCGAAAACACTTCGAACACTGAAGTGTTTTCGGAGCGCGAGCATTGAAGTGAGATTTTGGCGAAACGTCTGCAGGATTCCAGTCGGATGCAAGATTTGCAGGATTCCAGTCGAATGCAGGATTCCAGTCGGAGTTCAACGAGCGAACGGATGATATCCCGGAATATAGTGTCATCACATTTCTCCATCCGTGAATCAATACCTGAGAATATATATATATATATATATATATATATATATATATATATATATATATATATATATATATATATATATATATATATATATATATATATATATATATATATATATATATATATATATATATATATATATATATATATATATATATATATATATATATATATATATATATATATATATATATATATATATATATATATATATATATATATATATATATATATATATATATATATATATATATATATATATATATATATATATATATATATATATATATATATATATATATATATATATATATATATATATATATATATATATATATATATATATATATATATATATATATATATATATATATATATATATAGTCACAACGTTTCCTATGTAAAACTTTGCCAGTATGACCTTGAGGGCCTTAGCAACGTTCCTGCAAAATTTTTTAATGAAGTCCCAAGTTCGACCATTTATCCGTACATTATCAATTTTAGTTCAGGCGTAGATCGTTGGCGCTCGCATCGCAATTCGCAATGTAATCTTGGTATGTCTGTCACATGTATTGACTTCCCTTTGAATCTCCGCCGTAAACCATACCTTAGGACTTCACAGTATATTTAATTGTAGTACTTTATGGCTTCCTACGAGGTAGTAAAATGGCAACGTAGCATTTTTTGCGTAGTTCAAGGCCGTTATTTTAGGTGCACAATATACTGCAAAGGATTCATTTCGACCGTATTTGCGGATAACGAACGAAATTTTGTGACTTCCCTTAAAAATGAATGGAGTACTAAATTAATGCCTTCTCTGGTTTTGGATAAAAACAAGAAAATGTTAAAAAAGATATGATGAAGATATGATAAACACAATTTGAATATTGGCGGTTGAATTATTTTTCTGTCTTTAATAATAATAAAGGACTTTTGTTATACAAAATAAACAAATATAATTTTGAAAAATTTTCTTCCGCTTGTTCGCCTTGACAAGTTCATTTACACACAAAATCTGCTTAGGCACATTAACTTCAATAAAATAAATGAATTAAAAGGAAAACAAAATAAAAAGTAAGAAGCCTGAAATATCGTAGATTTCGCGAGATCAATTAAATAATTAAATGCTGATAAAGGTTATTTTCAGACATTGTTTATTTGAATTGGTTCATTTTCAGTTCTTAATTTATGCTAGAGTTTAAATATATTACTGCTCTTTTTATTTAATTAAATAATTTTTTTTTAAATAAATTCATTTTTTGATTGTAGTATTTTAGCCGGAAATTTATGAACTATTTTTGAATAGTTCAAAATAGTGTAATAATATAGCCCGAAAACGACGGTTTGACGTATATACATCTATGCTAAAATGCAGTCTTTGCTGGAAATACTTTAGAATATGGTTTTTTATAATTATGAAAAATAAGATCGCAGACTGTAAATATCGTGTAAGATGTTGGGAGACCTTATGTTAGTCTTAGTCAATAGTTCTGCAGTTCTGGATTTTCGTTTGCACGTTCTTGCTAAAATGTAATAATCACTTTTTATCATTTCTTGTACACTAAGAATGCATCATCAATTGGTCGTATAAAAATCGTGCGGTGCAGGGGGTGGTGGGGGTGAATTTTCTAAAAATTGTCAAGAAATTATTTTTTTGTTGTCTGCACCATAGTGCTCTTAAATTGACAAACCCGCTTTTCAATATTTTTATTAGAAATACTTTATTTTTTCATTTTAAAAACACCGCATAATGATTTTATATGGGAGTATCTTATGAATAAAAGCTTGCTCTGAAATCTCTTTTTTATGTTATCGTTTACCTCGCTGAAAACTATTTGGTTTATCAAAAAAGTGTTTCCTATAAACGATATGCATTGAAGGTCAACGAATCCGTTATTTTTTTAAAAACCCCAATCTGATGGATAGTTTTTGTTTTTAATTAGCAAAATGTGAAACCATGTCGTGAATATCACGGAAGCCAGCGAAGCAGCGAGGAAGGGTCAGATTTGAGAGGACGGCAATAGACTTTGCGGTTCCGACGTGCGCTTGTACAACCACTTTCGCAACGAGGATGATTTTATTTATTTTTTATGTCTACGTTTAAAGTGTCAAAATAGTTTTCTTTGAGGGAGTGAAGTTGTTTTTAATGTTACTAAAATATATTTATTTTTGTGTGAAAATGATAAATAATAACGCATTAGTTATAATTTTTATCCAAATGGATATTAAAATCAGTACATGTTCTAATTGCGAACTTGATTCAACAATCAAATTAAAGCATTTAACGAATAAAGCTGCTAACACTAAAGGAAAAGTTTTTAACTTCCAATTATGTGTACCTTGTCAATAAGGCGGAAAGCTTATAACGTCAAAACAAATATCCAAACAAAAATTAATTGAATGTGCAAAAATCCGCATGAACATCTGCTAAGGCAAGGATCGTGATGCTCTACACATTTTTTTTGAAATTTAATGACATAAGGGAACAAGTTTACAATGACATAAAAACTGTTACAAAACCTATACGAGTTTTAAATTGCATATTTTGCCAGAAACGTTTACAAAATCAAAAGCTCTGGCAAGTCACGACTAACATGGAAAAACAAAATTAAAACTCGAAGAAATACGAAATTAAATGCTTCATGCTATTTGACAGAATCACTTAAAACAATAAATAAGCTCGCACATTGGGATTTGGATTTGGGAAGAATATACCCCTAAACTTATTGGTTTGGGACTCTTAACCTATTAGTAGACCAAGTCATAAAAAATGGTTGAAACCAGCCACGCTTGTTGTCACACAGTATCTTACACACAAATTTCAATAAATGAAACTATACCTGGAAACTTTAAACTTTTGCCATATAATGTAAAATTCAATGAAAAATTTCACATGTACTAATAACCGAAGCAATATTACAAGAGTATACATCAGTTCTAAACACCTGTCAATATAAAAAAAGGTATAGAGACATTCAATTTTCTGTGAAATAAAATTTTTTAATTTAGACGCAACATTTTAGGGGTAACGGGCCATTGTGTTCCTGTAAAAGAAAATTTATGAAATGTATTGGTTCCTGTAAATGTGTAAAATTAATATGTAGCAATAAGCGAGACAAAAATGATCCCTGACCAACACGAAGGGTTTTTTTTTTAGATTAATTTTTTACTTCTACTTAATTTTAGTTGTTATTATGGATAAAATTTGAATTTTTATTCTAGCTTCTATGTACACTTATGTACTATTGGTTTAATATGCAATGTTGCAATGTCAAAAATAACAAAACAGTATCATCCCTATCAAAAAATTCGACTATGAGGGCAAATACGTATCACATTCGCTACGAAAGAGGGTATACAAACAAAAACGATCTTAAGCGGCCGCCGCAACCGCAAGTCTTTTATTACCTGACCGTCTTTGCGAAATTGACCCTTTATCTCTGCTTCGCTGGCAGCCGTGATGTTCACGACAGGGCTTCATATTTTGCTAATTAAAAATAAACGATCCATCCGATTATAGTTTTTTAAAAAGTAGCTGATTCGTTGATCTTCAATGCATATGATTTATAAAAAGCATTTTTTTTGATAAACCAAATAGTTTTCAAGTTACAACGAGGTAAACGATAACATAAAAATGAGTTTTCAGGGCAAGCGTGTATTCGTTAAAGATATAAAAGCATTATGCGGTGTGTTTTTATAATGAAAAAAAAAAGATTTCTAATAAAAATATTGAAAAGCGGTTTTGTCAGTTTAATGGCTGTATGTTGTAGATAACAACGACATAATAATATTTTTTTGTAATTTTTATTATAAAATTCACTCCCACCTCCCCCTGCACCACACGATTTTTGTACGACCAGTTGGTTTTGCATTCTTAGGGACAGTGTAAAATTGCTACACATTTATGTTTTTAAAATAGAAAAATAATCACTCAGACCAGCCTGTAGAACTCCAGAGTTTTTGATTAAAGTTACATCAAAAACACAAATGTAATCTAGCCATTTTAATGAAGTTTTTGTAGTTCTCGTAATTTTTGTAAGGTTTTTAATAACATACAGAGGGTTCAAATGAATTTTTTAGGGGTGGAACTATTATAAAATAATTTTTTAAAATGTGTGTGGATTGTTAGGCCTTTAAAATTTCTTCAACAGCAAATACCTCTTAGCCTACGAATTCATTATAAGAGGCAAAAATATATATAAAAACAATTTCAGTTTGAAATGTTTGTTTGCGTTTTGTTTACGTTGACGCAATCAAATGAATATCAATATTTTTGATCGCATTATTTAAAAGAAAGTTTGAATTAAGATTCTAAAATTTGTAAAATTTCTTTCTAAAATATACTCAAACTTTGTATTTAGCTTACTAGCGGCTGCTATTTAATATAAGTAAGTTCTTTTTAGTTATGAAAAAATTAAATATATCCGAAACAATATCATATGTTAGAAAAGATTTGTTACTTTTTGGCTACAACACATTCAGTGCACTTCAGTGCAGTAATAATTATTACTGTTATGTAGTTTTTTCATGAAGCAAAAGTTTACATCTTTTAAAAAAATATGCAGATCATCAAAAAGTGAGCCCCTTGCAAGTGACGATGCAGCTACAAGAAAATTACGTTTAAACGCACCCGAAGCCATTCATGACATGCAACGGATTTAATTTTTTATGAACATGTTTCATATATTCAGCGAAATTTATATATACCAGAAGCTCTTTGGTCATCGTGACTTCCCGCATATATAATCTCACTATAAGGCACACCATGTCACTTAATTATTTTTCTGTCTTTAATAATAATAAAGGACTTTTATTATAGAAAATAAACAAATATAATTTTCAAAATTTTCTTCCGCTTGTTCGCCTTGACAAGTTTATTTATATACAAAAGGTGCTTAGGCACATTAACGTCAAGGAAATAAATGAATTAATAGGAAAACATAAAATAAAGAGTAAGAAGCCTGAAATATCGTAGAATTCGCGAGATCAATTAAATAGGTAAATGCTGATAAAGGTTATTTTCAGGCATTGTTTATTTGTATTGGTTCATTTTCAGTTCTTAATTTATACTAGAGTTTAATTAAATATATTACTGCTCTTTTATTAAAGAATGAAATAATTTTGTTTAAAGGTATAATTGGCATACAGAATACAGAATCTAAAAATTAAAAGCAAATAATTTATATTTTTTAACTAGTCTTCTTGTCTCCAGCGAAACATGTAATGCCAGCAAAGAAACGGAAATACTTAATATTTGTCAAGCGATCATCTTTGCGAGTTCAAATGGAAAAAAATATTTTTATATATAAAAAACTTGTTCACGTACTACGCTACGTGAAGCGGGCGGCCTAACATCCACTATTTTCGAGACGTATATTATAAAACTTTCGATGTATATATGATGAGGGGGGCTTAAATATATGGTTTCACATAAGAGGGGTAATTATTTTTCTGTTCAAAATTATTGGAGATCAGACACTCTTTCTCACTTCTGCCATATACGACTCCGCGATGATGCCAAGTTTCTCATATATACAAGAAGTGACAAGATATGTTTTACTGTTAGACTGTATATTAAGGAAGTCAAAATGAGTAAAGAGTTTCGGCTGTATATAGAATTCGCTCGATATTGTAGACGTGGTTCACCCAAAACTAAATCCGTTGCACGTTTGCACGTCACGAATGGCTCCGAGTGCGTTTAAATTTAATTTGCTGGCGGTCGCTTTGTGACGTGCCGCAGATTTACTTTTGGAGGAGCTACATATTTTTTAAAAAGATGTCAACTTTTGCTAAGATTTTATGAGAATACGACAGAACAGTAATAATTATGACTGCGTTTGCAATAAATTTTGGAAATCAAATAGTCACAAACCTTTTTTAATATTTTTTGAGTATTATTTTGGTTTATTTAAATTTTTATTATCTAAAACTAGATAAAAAGAAGGAGTATAATAAAAAACTCTCTTTTTTATTGGTCGAGGTATTAGTTACACACACGAATAAACGCTTGCCCTGAAAACTTATTTTTATTTTATCGTTTACCTCGGTGTAACATGAAAACTATTTGGAATCAGTTACTTTTTCAAACTCTCCAATCGGATGGACCGTTTTTTTTTTAATTATCAGAATGTAAAGCTATGTCGTCAATATCAAGGTCACCAGCGAAGCAGCTAGAAAGGGTCAGATTTGCGAGGACGGTCAGGCAATAAACGACTTAGCGGTTCCGGAGAGCGCTTAGGATCGTTTTTGCTTGTAGACCCTCTTTCGTAGCGAATATGATACACGTATTTTTCTCATAGTGGAATTTTTTGATTAATACATAGGAATGGTACCGTTTTATTATATTTGACATTAGTAATTATTTGTATTATATTTGATTGGCAACACTTCATATTAATCTAATAATACATAAGTGTACATAGAAGCTAGAATAAAAACTAAAATTGTGTCTATGATAACACCTAAAATTAAGTAGAAGTAAAAAGTTAATCTTAAAAAAAAATCCTTCTTCCCATTCCAATCCAATATTAGCGTATATCTTCGGCAAAAATAATAGGTTTTTGATTTATAAAGAAAATTGTCATTACGTTTTTTACTCTTCATTCAGTCTGAATTTGTTTCAGTGTCCGATAAATTAGAGATATTTAGTGTTAGTCAGGGATCATTTTTGTTTCGCTTATTGCTACATATTGATTTCACACATTTACAGGAACCAATACATTTCACAAATTTTCTTTTACAGGAACATAGTGGTTCGTTACGCCTGAAATGTTTTGCCTAAATTAAAAAATCTTATTTAACGGAAAATTGAATGTCTCTGCGTTTTTTTACATCGACAGGTGTTTAGAACTGAGGTATCCTCTTGTAATATTGCTTCGGTTATCAGTACATGTGAAATTTTCCAACTCATCGTCAATTGTCCAGAGACAGTTACGTAATCGCTTTCTAAATAAATTTGAATTTCTTCTTGAGCGACGCTTATCCGTGTAAGATATTGAGTGACCACAAACGTGCATGGTTTCAACAAGTTTTTTATATATAAAAATATTTTTTTCCATTTGAACTCGCAAAGATGATCGCTTGACAAATATTAAGTATTTCCGTTTCTTTGCTGGCATTACATGTTTCGCTGGAGACAAGAAGACTAGTTAAAAAATATAAATTATTTGCTTTTAATTTTTAGATTCTGTATTCTGTATGCCAATTATTTCCATTTTAATATTTTGGCAAATCTTCGTCATTCCTGGCGGACCAAAGGATAAATAGTTGGAAGTTTCCGTTTGAGTGTGATGCACTACTGCTTCAATGGCTTGCTCCTTTATGTTAAGTTCCAGGGTTTATTAAATAAAGCAAACAACTCAGACTCTTTTAATCAACGAATTCTATATACAGCCGAAACTCTTTACTCATTTTGACTTCCTTAATATACAGTCTAACAGTAAAACATATCTTGTCACTTCTTGTATATATGAGAAACTTGGCATTATCGCGGAGTCGTATATGGCAGAAGTGAGAAAGAGTGTCTGATCTCCAATAATTTTGAACAGAAAAATAATTACCCCTCTTATGTGAAACTATATATTTAAGCCCCCCTCATCATATATACATCGAAAGTTTTATAATATACGTCTCGAAAATAGTGGATGTTAGGCCGCCCGCTTCACGTAGCGTAGTACGTACGTATATATATATATATACAAATACAAAAGTTTCGTATAAGTTGCAGATTCTAAAACCTTCACTATATTTTTAAAATATTCGTATCAGCTACAAATCCTACAACCTTTGCTATTTAGAATTAGAATTATTTAGAATATTTGTAGTGATCTGTGGAATCGAATTTAATCTAAATGACTCTAGTACCAGGTAATCTATTTAGATATACTTAACTTTAATACGAACCCTTTATATATCTATTACTATCCAAAACATGTTTTCCTGTGCTAATAGTTATTATATCATTGATTAACAGGTACAATTTAAAGGCATACATTGATTTTGAAAAATCGTTTGCTGCCACCTACAGCCAAAATTTCCCGTACATTTGGTAAATCCGTATAGAATTTTTTATAGTCCGACTACAAAAGGTAAGGTTTGTAATTAAGCTAACCTCATTATTATTTATTAAATTAATATGCACAAATAATCGATAACAATTATTAAAATACCAAAGCATAATTTGCATATTTTGAAATTCAATTCGTAAAAAGAACAGCATATCAAAATAATCCTATTCAAAAAGAAAAAGAAAGAAATGCAATCAGAAAGCGACGGCAAGACGATTCATTTGGAAATCTCGAACAAGAACGAAATACAACCGCAAAGAGAATGAAATACCAGAAGAATTCTTCATCACAAAAAATGCCGTGGCTACAAGACGTCAAAACGAAGCATTTAAAAATCTCGAAGAAGAAAAAAATACAATCGCTAAAAGGACAAAATATCTAAACGACCTTACCGAGCAGGAAAAAAAGAAAAATTTAGTTGCCAAACAAAGACAAAATGAAATATTACGAAATATCGAAAGAGAAAGAAATAGAATTGCAGTACGTAATAAAAGAGCATCCCAACAACCCATATTTCATATTCACAATTCTGCTCAACAAAAATTTAGAGAACTAATTAAAGAAGGTCCAACGGAAATATGTACATGCTGCATGCGGTTATGGTTTCCTCGACAATGTCATAAGATAAACATTGAAAATTGGGAAAAAAAATATGGAATGGAACTTTGCAAAAAAATTTTCAACAAAGCAAATTCAAACATTATGTGTAATTCATGTTACTATTCGATAACAAGAAAACCGGTTCTTCCAAAACTATGTGCCCAAAATTACAAAATCATTTTTGATATTCCACCGGTATTAAAAGATTTAACTGTATTAGAAGAAAGATTGGTGGCGCCGCGAATTCTCTTCATGCAAATTAAGCAGTTGGGTTATGATAGGCAATGTGGTATAAAATGACGAGTAGTAAACGTGCCGCTAAATGTGGACACTACTGCAAAAATTCTCCCCAGGAATGTAAACGATACACATAACATTCAATTAAAACTTAAAAAGAGAATAAGTCACGATAAAGCCTATTTATGCGAAACAATTCGCCCAAAAAAAGTTATGGATGCGTTGAAATTTTTAATAAATCAACCACTATATCAAGAACAAGGCATTACATTTTCTGAAAATTGGCAATCAGATCTTCTCAAGAACCTAACGACGTTCGAGTACATGTCACCTCATCTCCAATTACCATTGATCAAGGAAATTCCGAATTGGTTGAAATAATGAGCATAACGTCTTCATCAAATTCAATTACAACAAACCAGCAATTTAACAATTCCATCCACAGGACTCATATTGAGGATAATATTCCATGTTCCAACGTCTCCACCGAACAAGTTATTGAAGATTATGACTTCACTGACAACTTCGAAGACGCGTTAAATAATCTTATGGACGAATTAACGAACGATGAATTCGAAAGGGAGGATAGGTTCGACAACTTAAATCCTGGAGGAGAAGAAACCTTATTGGATAATACTAGATTTGACAATATTTCGTTTGCGCCGGCGAAAACAAAACCCCACTTCATTTAATGCTGGACCAATATGCCGAAGAACTATCCTTCCCAACAATATTCGGTGGTCACAAACGTGAATTTACGGTAAAAGTGAGTTATGGAGACATAGCCAAATTACAAATTATGTTCCATAACAGAAGATTCGCGAAAACAATATTGCTATTGTATATGTCTAAAAAATTGCAATTAATTTACATAGTAGATGCTATTAATATATGTTTAAGACAAAATATTAACAAAAACCCCAATAAATACAAAGCAAGAGAAATTCTCCAACAAGAATGCTTGGATCAACTTATAAAAAGGGATTTATGGTTTAGATTCTTGAGAAAGATTGTCAATAGTCCGGCACACTGGCAATCAGAAAAAGGTAAACTAGTGGCTATGATAAGGCAATTTGGAGTCCCCACTATGTTCTTTACTATATCCGCAGCGGAAACAGCATGGCCAGAATTGCTTATAATATTATGTAAAGTGGTCGATGGCAAGGATGTCAATGAAACGGAAGCAATAAATCTTCCCATGTCAGAAAAAACACGCCTGATAAGAGAAGACCCCGTGACATGCGCCCGCTATTTCGACAATCGCTTTCATTTGTTACTAAATTATATGAAATCCGAAGAAGGCCCGTTCAAAGAAAATCCCATTGACCATTATTATTATAGAGTAGAATTTCAACATCGAGGCAGTCCACATGTCCACGGACTCTTGTGGTTAACCGATGCTCCGGTATATAACAAATCGAACCCAAATTCAATTATTGCTTGTACGGAATTTGTGCGAAAATACATCACATGCGACAATAAAGCGTCAGGTGTTCAAGATGTAATCAAATATCAAATTCATCATCATTCAAAATCATGCAAAAAAGAAATTAGAGGTATTAAATTTTGTAGATATGGAATTCCGTTCTTACCGATGGACAAAGTAAGTATTTTAGAACCATTCGTTGAAACGGAACCGAATACACTGAAATCAGCGAAAACCAAATACCAAGAAATCGTCAAGTTTTTAAATGAACACAAAGAAGATATATCTTTTTCTGAATACTTGAATCGATTATCGCTTACTCAACAACAGTACGAAACCATTATCAGGCAGAATATTAAAACTACAAATATATTTTTAAAACGTAATTTGATAGATTGTTTCGTAAACCCCTATAATGAGGACATTTTAAGCATGCAAAAATCAAATATGGATATACAGTTTATATTAGACGCCTATGCTTGTATAAGTTACGTAGTTAACTATATAAACAAGTCCGAAAGGGGCGTATCTCAATTGTTACGAGATGCTATGGACGATATTAGAAAAGGAAATTTGGATTTAAAAGCGCAATTGAAAGCGCTAGGTCACGTTTTCCTTAATGCAAGCGAAATTTCCGCTTATTAAAATTACATCAATCAGAAACATGCACAAATTCAAAATATATCGATACTAAACCGAGTAACCAAAGAGTACGTATGCTCCGACCTAAATTAGCTTTACAACAGCTGGATCCGGAAAGCACAGACATATTTGCACACGGCTTGCTCGATCACTACGTCCAAAGACCCGATTCGTTGGAAACATTATGCTTAGCCGAGTTCGCGGCGTTTTATTATTTCGCTTCCAAAGACGAACGAAAAAATAAAATTAACCATCTACCGCTAAAGGATGATAGCGGATTTTTGTTTAAAAAAAAAAATGCCAACATTATCATGTGGAGCGGGTACGGCCTACAGCAAAACGAAATCAATTTCTATAGAGAACAATTGATGCTTTATGTGCCGTGGAGAAACGAGCAAACTGAAATAGAGAACGTTGATCATAAACAACTCTACGTTGCTTACAATGAAGATATAAGAAACAATCTTGAAAAATTCACAAAATTAGATCCCAACGTTTTAGACGAAGCTCTAATTCAAGCCGATCAATATTTAGATAACGTTATCGCAACGGCATTGGAAGAAGATTTAGATCCGGAACACATGGTTTTCGGCTTAGACAGACCTGACTTTGATCCATTTGAATTCATGAACGATCCGGCCATCGAAAAAACGGACAAACAGACATTTCCAACTCCGCACCAAATTCCAGACAACGAGTTTAATGAGATAATTGCTACATTAAATGAGAAGCAATATGAATATCTCAATCATGTTTTAAAGGAAACTATTGATAATAATAAAATGTATAATATCGTTTGTGGAGGAGCTGGTGTGGGGAAAAGTCGTCTCATAAAAGCCATCCATCAAGCACTTCTAAGATATTTCAACTCCCAACCAGGCAATGATCCAAATACAATAAAAGTTTTACTTACTGCACCGACTGGCAAAGCCGCGTTTTTAATTGGAGGTTTGACACTACACTCTTCCTTTGTTTTACCAGTAAATCAGTCAGTCATTGACATAATACCTTTAAACGCAGACACTTTAAACAGTATTCACACTACACTCATCAACCTAAAGTTGATCATCGTGGACGAGTTTTCCATGGTGGGTGCAAGAATGCTACATCATGTCGATCAAAGACTAAAGCAAATTTTCAAAAGCGATACTGAATTTGGTGGAATCTCGATACTTCTATTTGGAGATTTAAAACAATTACCCCCAGTTGGAGACAAGTGGATATTCTCTCATTTTAAAAACGATATATTTGCCCCAATATGTGGTACATAGTTATGGGATAAATTTAAACATTTCGAACTTACGGAAATTATGCACCAAAGAGAAGATGAAACATTCGCAATCGCTTTAAATATCATGGGCTTAGGAAATATGTCAAACGAGGACATTAAATTAATAAAGTCCAGACAAATGAAAGGTAACGAAATCTTACCAGAAATGACAATACATTTGTTTAGAAGTAACGACGAAGTTGACGCATACAATTTAAAAAAACTAGCAACCTATACAACCGAGCGAGCTATATCGACTGCAAAAGATATAGTGAAAGGAGCATGTTCAGAGCAATTGCGACAAACCTTTCTAAATCACGCTCTCGGACTAAAAAAATCCGAAAGTTTTGGTCTTATACATACATTGACACTACAGATCGATGCCAAATATATGATCACGGTGAATATTAATACTCAAGACGGTATTGTTAATGGCGCGACGGGAATTTTAAGAAAAATTGATTACGATAACACCACAACACCTATTAGGTTATGGATGGAATTTTACGATTCAAAAGTCGGCCAACATGTACGAAAACAATATGAAAAAGTTATTAAAGCTCAAAAGTTACCAAGCAGTTGGACTCCAATTCTTAAGACTGCTAGAGCGATAAAAGTGAAAAAAGGAAGTAATATTCATGTGGAAAGGTCACAATACCCCATTCTTCCAGCGGAAGGCATTACTGTTCATAAAAGCCAAGGAGCAACTTATAAACATGTTGCGGTACATATTCTAAAAAATATGAACCGGAGCTCACTTTATGTGGCTTGCAGTCGGGCGACTTCGTTACAAGGTTTGTATATTTTTTTGGTGATTTCAAAGCGCCCTCTAAATCTCTCGCAACCGACATAACGTTTACAGAATTGAGGAATTTAAAAGAGAATAAATCATTAATTACAACGTACGCCAAACAATATTTTGGTGATCATGATAAGGTTACGTTAGCTTATCAAAACATCCAAAGTTTCAACAAAAACAAAAAATTTGCGGTAAATAACCCAGTGCTCAAAAACGCCGACATTTTGGTGTTTGTAGAAACTTGGGTTCGCGATACAGACAGCATGGATGTTGAAAACTTTACCTGTTTCGGGAAAATCTGCAACACCGAAAGACTGGAAAGGATAATGTTAAAATAACAAACGAATATACAAATGAAATAAACTCCATTGTGTTTCAAGCTATATTATTTGAAATTAATGACGAGGTCAATGTGTTAGCAGTATACATTCCCCCTAAATTTAATCTCTCCGATTCCGTAAATATATTGGAACGCATTTTTACCGATATCAAACACGAAAAGTGTCTGATAATAGGCGATTTCAATTGCGATCTGCTTTTAGCAAACAATAATTTACTATTCGAATGCCTAAAAAGGAATAATTTTACACCAGCCTTAAAAACTAACGTTTCAACGACCAAGGGAAATACCCATATAGATTGGTGTTTTAGCAATTTCCTGACTATAATAGCTAATACATTCCAAACCGTCTACAGTTACCATAACGCCATTGCGATTAATATCTATAAAGATTATGTTCCCCATACCTGTATCGAGCAAGTATGCAATTCAGTTAAAAATAATTTTATTTATTATCTTGACACTAACCAGCAGATTAGTCCGTAGAAAGAAATTTTATAAATATGTCGTCCGATTCTAGCGACATATCCGTTATTACAATTAACGACGAATCGCAATCAATGGAACACAATTTTGTAAATCCGAAATTAACAAATAATGATCACGTGTCATGTTACGCAAATTCCAGTGTTCAATGTTTGCTCGCATTACAGGAATTTCGTAATTCAATTTCAAAAAATGACACTGCAATTAATAAATCTCTTTATAAAATTATGAACAAAACGATGAACAATGTTGTTGAACTACGTCGCTGCGTCGGAAATTTATTTATTCAGAATCAACAGCAGGACGCAAATGAGTTTTTACTCGCACTTTTGAGCTGGCTGGATATTGACTTTACTTATTATATCGTTTTCCAACAGCATTCAAATGTAAGATTTTGTAGTAATTGTTTAATAGAAGAGCAGGGTGAAGCAACTTACCATAAAATTTTAACTTTATATTTTGCTGAAGGTTCCTACAAATCAATCGATTTTGATAGGATGAGTGAAGCAAGATTTTCTGACATTGTATGTCCTAACTGCTCGCAAAATTACTTACAGACTAACTTCAAATTAACTGAGGTTCACAAATATTTAATCATAACGCTTCAAAGAACGCAACTAATTGGTAAACGCTTTGAAAAAATTAGTACGACATTCACCAACTTTAATAATGAACGAGTCATCCAAAATTCTATTTTCAAAGTTGCCTCCGTAATATTACATTACGGAGAAAATATAACGTCTGGCCATTATGTTGCCATTACGAGACAGCCAAACGGTAACTGGTTATATTGCAACGATTCAAATTTGGCTGAGCAAACACATTTCGACAACACCCTTAAAGATGTGTATATTTTAATATTGGAAAAAATACATTAAAATTTGTATTATATGACACATTATATTAGATTAGGGTTGACAAATTTCATCTTTATGTATTTCTTCGACGGTATATTATTGCTACCGTTTACTATTTAAACATTTTCAAAAATGTTCAATACTTGTAAAATAACAAATTTTCAAGTTATTGTAAGTAAATGACAATTTCATAAATTGTCTCAATTTAACAAAAGTTTTCGCAATAAAAATCTTGCGAAATTTTATTAAATGTGCATTATTTTTATATGTACATAATGTTTAAACAAATTTGCCAAGCAACTTAAACTTGGTTTAATAAACACCACTTTAGAATGCTCATTGATAATTATATTGCAAAATATTAAATTTTTATATATTTTACAATTATTATATTTTAGCAACTTGAAACAAATCAAATCCCAAATGTTTCGATAACATCAAATCCGGCATTAAATATAGTAATTATTTACAACGTTATATTCAAACCAAACTTTAAATTAACTGAAGTTGAACAATGAGAATATAATCTCAGTTTATTGCATTGCTATTACGAGGCAGTTAAATAACAAATGGTTATACTGCAGCGACGAAAAATCATCTGAAAAAACAAATTTCCGGATTTTATATTAATTGGAATTTGCAAAAATGCATAAATTTATTTAAATACTTGATTTAATTGCATAACGTGCAATAATTTTTGAAAACATTTAACGTCATTGAGTCAAAAAATTCATGTTCAATTTAACATTTGTATAATCTAGTGATTAAATTGATATAAAAATGATGAATGTAGATATTTAATACTAATATTAAATAAATTTAGAAAATTACTGACGTTAAGCTAAAAAAAATGAAATTTTAAAAAATAATTATTTTTAGCTATTGCTTATGAGCACTAGTAGAAACCATATGCCTCTTAGTGGCTCTACTTAAAAAAATAACTTCTTTTTTAACTTAATTCAAATATCGAATTTAATATTTCAAAACATAAAATTTGGAGAATGTTTTTAATGTATTAATTTCATACATTTTCAAATTTTTTCAATTATGTAATAATTATGTACTATATCTGTTTACTAATGTACCATACACCTAGAATAACTATAGAAGAAATATTGTCAAGTTGCCAGTACAAAGTGAGGCGTTCTCTAATGCTTAATGTAAATACAATTAAATGGTAACGTATAATAATATAATTATTATAACAATAAAATTTTAATTTATTTATTATTATTATTATTATTATTATTATTATTATTATTATTATTATTAATTTAATTTTTCAGAATTTCCTATTTATATGCAGACACCAATAACAAATGGAAAGGAATTTATATAGCAACTATAAAATTTGCTAATTTCAAAATATGTTAAATATCAGCCACATAAAAAAAGTTGTTATAACTTGAGGCTTGTGAATTAAGCATCCGCCTGTATCCAATAGCACAGCAGTGGATTGATTGACTGGTGGAAAAAAGGAGAAAAACCTCTGTAAGTGTTAATCGAAGTTTACGTGCAAATGCATCAACAAATATGCATAATGACAGCAAAGCAAAAATAAGAACCTCATATGGATGCGTGATATATATTCAACCCTGAAAGTTATGTGGACAACGGGCATGAAAATAAATCCAAAAACATTCAAGGATACAAGCAAGATATCGTTATAAGTCTATTCGATCAATCTTTGGCGTATATAAAAATCACTAAAATCACACCGAAAAATTCAACCAATTCAAACGGTACAGAAACTAAAAATCTTTTGTCAAAATAATTTTTTTTCACATGCAGAATCCACCACCACGAACACAGATGATTAAAATATTCTTATCCGACACTCATATAGTCGTCCCATTGAACATCCCACTCCATCGCATTCGCGATCACAGGTGGTAGTAAACTCAAGGCATAATGGCAAACAACCGGCAAATCAACGTATCCGGGCGCAGTCAATTTCAATAATCAAGAATGTGGAGCAAAGCGTAACACTTAACAGGAAATAAAGACCATTGACTATTGAGGTAAATTATCCAAAAACTGAAGAAGAATTAATTTTAGCAACAAATTATTATCCTCCACTACAAATTTTAAAGAATATTTCACAGCCTGGCAACTGCGCCAGTAACGAATCCTATGACACTTGTAAACTGGACGTATAATTGCCGTAAACAAAGGCAAAACCAAGAATGCAACAAGTTTTACTCCAAAATATGTATATAAACAAGATAATGTACAAAATATCACCGAAGAATAATAAATATCACAAGCACAATAACTGCTAAACCGACGGAGAACATTCTGACCTAAAAATTGTGAAATATCTCCAAGGGCAAATTGCTCTAATGTCGCTTCGAGATACAAAATTCAGTGTTAGGCTAATATAACCAGGTAATACTCAAACTTAAACTTAAATATTAACTTAAATATAAATAAACTTAAATATTAATACCAAAAAAACAAAATTCATGATCATATCCAGGAATCTAAACACGTTTCAAAACTCCACCATAACATTTAACGCTAGACCCATAGAAAGAGTGGACAAATTCAAGTACTTGGGTACCTGGCTTTTCGAAGACTGGACATCGGACAACGAAATAAAATACCATATAGAACAGGCCCGACAAGCTTTCTTGAGGTTCAGAAGAGTGCTAACCTGCTCCGATTTTGACCTTGACCTAAGAATGAGATTCGTGAAATGCTACGTTTGGTCGGTGCTCCTTTACGGCATGGAGGGGTGTACACTGAAGACAACTACAATAAACAAATTAGAGGCCTTTGAGATGTGGCTACACCGCAGAACTCTCAAGATACCCTGGACGGCTAGATTGACCAACGATGAAATTCTAAGACGTGTTAACAAACCACGTGAACTTTTTGAATCAATTAAGAAGAAGAAAACGGCATATCTGGGGCATATCATGCGAAACAAAAAATATCAATTTTTACAACTGTTGATTGAAGGCAAGATCGAAGGCAGGAGGGGGATCGGAAGAAAAAAAATGTCGTGGCTTCGAAACATCAGACAGTGGACTGGCCTGCATGATGTACAGACGTTGATACATATCGCAAGAAACAGAGAAGCAATGGAAAATGTTATCGCAAACATCCATTAATGGATACGCATTGGAAGAAGAAGAATACTCAAACTTAATACCGCTAG
Organism: Cylas formicarius; assembly: GCF_029955315.1. Lineage (NCBI taxonomy): Eukaryota > Metazoa > Arthropoda > Insecta > Coleoptera > Brentidae > Cylas > Cylas formicarius. Next base: position 21,809,556 of record NW_026844365.1, read on the forward strand.
AATTGCAATGACTAGTAATATAATAATTTCCAGCATAAGACAATATAATAGTCATTTCCAAAATGAAGAAATATGGTCCATAAGAAACATTCCTAGAAGGTCGAAGTTCAGTGTGGTACAACCGAGGCAAAAAAATCTTCGAAGCTAGTAGACATGACGGGACGTATTAAACAAGGATAGTAAAACTAAGAAATAAACTATTAGAAGAACTCGAGCATCTAAATCAGTATACGGAAAGGTTAAAAATAATATTTTAATGTATTATTAATGATATTACTGAGGAAATCAATTATAAGTATATTATTTTCTTTTTATTTAATCCACAAATTTAATTTAGCAAATTGGGATGTTACAATATTTTAATTTGATCAAATGCATCCTAAAGAATTTTTGACATCATCAACATAACAAATGAACTATTAGACAATCCAAACCAACGTAATCAAATATGGTCGTCTAGGACAAGCAATTGTAGCAGATCAGATAGAATATAATAAGAAATTATTAGAAGAAAATCTTAAGATTGGTAATATAAATGAATTGACAAATAATTTTTTTTTTAACATATGATTTTTTTTTTAGATGTCGGATGAAACTACAATTAGTAGATGGTTTACATCCATTTGCTTTAAACATGAATAGTCTAGACTTCTCAATTAATGGAGTTACACCACTCATCAACATGAATATTATAAGTTATTTGATGTTTCCCTTATTTTTATTGAGTTGTATGTAGGAAAATCATATTCTGAATTAATTCAAATTCCAAAATACATTTTTCTGTTAGCAGGACAGAAATTTCAGCGATAGAGAAGGCTTTTGACAATTAAAATCATAACTGGTATGTCTAATGATCTGGCACAATAACTGCATCCAACTTTAAATTGTTGTCTATAGTAAAAACAATTTGCTACCCAACAAAAATGGCATTCACAACAAAGACAACTATTTGGTAATTGTCTAATAAACATGTGACACACCAAAAATATCACAAACATGGAGGAAGGGGAAAAAACACTCTTTTGTAATAAATGAAGTGAACTTCTCAACAACAAAGTGAAATGTGGCCTCAACTAGCTGCGCGACAGAGAGGGTTTTGTAAGTTGTTAAAAATAATATAAAATTCTACACTAATAAAAACCAATGCTTTTACACACTATCTACCAACCAAAAATCAAAAATTAATAAGCTTTTATAGTTTATAAAACATTTAAATACATTCAACAAACAGAAAATAAGATCATTTGATAAAAGAACACAGTTTTGCTTTTTTACACAACTATAAACAAATTTTATTTACTTTCTTTATTTACTGTTGAATTTCATTTGATAGGTCGTTGGAATGCCTAATTGATGATATGTTAATTGATAAATTTATTCCATCAATTAAATTCTAAATTTTTGTTATTAAAAATTGCCTTAACTAAATCGCTATGATTAAATTTTCAAAAGAATTAAAACAATACCATAACAACTAAATTCCCTAAAAAAAAATTATTTATCATTTAACCAAAAAAAAAAAGAATTTGCTTTAATTACGTTTTTATACAAAACTATTATTTCATTACACAAAGTGGCTAACTTTTCTATTATGATTCGTCATTTCAGTCATTATCAGCGGTTTAATTGTTTCCTAATTTAGCAAATCAATCAATCAAACTTGTACTTTCTATTATAAAATTATCATTATAATAAATAACATAATTATCAAATTGTCACTAGAGGCACAAAACAAAAAAAATAATTATTTGTTACCTGTTTGATTAACATAATAAATTGAACAACAAATAATAATTTTGAAAACAACTTACCAATTTTTTGCTTTTACTTTTAACTAATTACTAACTAACCTCTAAAAAGTTAGTCTATATCAAGCTTTTTTAAAAAATAAGTACATAAGATACTTTTATTTCAAAAACAAACATTTAAAAATTTAAAATTAAAAGTACTAATCAAAAGGTTGAATAGTTGAACATTTATCAATTCAAGATTTATATTTATATAACATGTTTTAAAATGAATAAGAAACAAAAATTTAAATCATAATAAAATTACAAATTTGGTAAAAATTCAAGTAATTTTTTTTATTGAGGTATTACTACTCATTTCATTTAATATCATTACTTCTTTACAGTATTTTTTAATTATGTTTTGTATTGTATTTTATGTACGTAATTGCAAAATATATTATTTATCACTATCAAATCTTTAACAATCATTACACACTTTTTAAATTATATTGTAATTAATCAGTTATATTATCAAATAGTTTTTAAAATATTATTGTTTTTTTTTTAGTATTAATCAAGAAAGATTTTAGTAGAAACTAATGCGCTTAAATCAATTCACATACTGAACCAAAATCAATGTTGCTGTTTATGCTACGATACCGAAGAAATAAGACAGCTATATTATAATAATTTACTCATTTAACTTAATTTTCAGAGAATGTCCGAATTTTAGTACTGACTTTTCTTAAATCTTTTGTATAATTTCTTTAATATCATTCAAAAATGCAAATATATTTACTGTAATATAGTAATACATAAAAAAAAGTGTACAACTACATTCCAAATAAAAATGCATTATTTCAAAATTTTCAATATTTTTATTTTGAAAAAAAAACACAAAATAATAATTAACCTTATAGTAGTCCAATACCTATGGATTAAATCAAATGAAAAATTTACTTTTTTTAACATACTATATTTTTGTTTGGAATGTGCAATATTTAATTTTTAAACATTTATATATTTATATAATAGAAATAAGATTTTGTTGGCCTTAATAAACTAGTAAAAAATTGTTAATAAAGCTCTTTAATATTAAATTAATGTGTAAATTCAACAAATATGTTTTTAAACCGTTTAGGATTAAATATGTTATAATTATATAGTAAATACAAATTGTATATACAACAATAAAAATAATTAAATATTTATTAACATTATTAAATGTAATATACTCTGAATGGGGAAAGGTGGAAGAAGAATGACAAGAGGTGGACGAGGAAGTGAAAGAGGAGCCAGAGGAAAAAAATACAATTGTATTAAATAACAGTAAATATCTTTTATTTATATTATATTATTACATCATTAGAAATTACTCAATGGGCAATAATTCATTCCTTTTCAGAAAATTATTTCATATCTATGAAATAATTTTAACAAACTAATAAAGTAAAAAAAAAACAATTTAATAAAACGGAAATTAAAAAGATATTCCAAATACCAAAAACAATTGACTTATTTTAATAATACTTTACAACTTTTAATTAAAATTAACGGTACATTATCAGAAACACTTCAAACAAATTTACCAATAATTTTTTATTAATTCACAATCTTCATAATAAACAAATTATTTTATTAAATAACAAGACATTGGCTTTTATCTTAATCGATCTTGTCTTGTTTTGAAATCAACAAGCAATATAACTGTCCACTAATCTCATACAATAAATTGAATTTGAGTCCCAACAAAAAGAATATAATAAATAAAGAAACATTAACAACAATGAATTTCTACTAATTTACGTGCACCAAAAAAAAAATCTGTTGTAGGAAATGGTCAATTCGGGATATTCAAACAAGTCCGAAACTCAACAATATATTGACACTACAAAACGCAACATGAAAAAAGATGAATCCAAAAGTACAAAGTTACCACGCGTCTCTTATTCTGATATAACCTTCTTCCTAACTAGACCCTAGTCTACATTCGTTCCTCGGGCCATAGATGTAGGACATATTTTATTGGTTCGTTTTACGATTACCAACACGCCCCTCAATAAAATAATTCCTTACAAGGTTATGATCCATAACAAATAACACTTATTTTAGCTTTTCTATTCTAAACCTAAACCCAAACGTAACGTTTTAAATTTTACGTATGTTAATGGTTTTGTAAATAAATCTGCTAGTTGATTTTCACTCTTAACATATGTTACAGTTACAATACCATCATCGATCTTTTCTTTGATAAAGTAAAACTTAACATCAATATGTTTTACTCGTTTATTGTTTTCAGGAATTTGTGCTATACAAATTGCTGATCGATTGTCTTCATATATTGTTGTTGGGCTATCAACATGAAAACCAAAATCATACATTGTTTTTCTCAGCCAACATGCTTCAGTTACTGCTAGACTCAACGCTATGTATTCTGACTCTGTTGATGATATGGCTACTGTTTGCTGCTTCTTGCGGGCCCAGGCGATAGTACAATTAAACATCTTAAATATAAAACCTGTGGTGGATTTGCGATCAATCGTATCTCTACCCCAATCGGAATCAACAAATCCTATTAACAAATTTTTGTCCTCTGGCTTAAACATTAGTTTTAAATCTAGTGTGCCCTGAACATAACGCAAAAAATTTTTTAAAGCTTTGTATAAGTTTTCGTTTGCTTTGTCTTGTAATCGACTTAACAAATTAATGCTCTCACATAAATCAGGTCTAGACCCCATTGCGGCGTACATTAAACTTCCCACAATACGTCTGCATAATTTTTGCAATGCCAGGTCAACTTTTTCACATTTAAAGATTTTCAAATCTATATTACTGTCTAAAGGAGTGTTTATGGATTTAAAATCCTGCATACCAAAACGAGTTAACACATTTTTTAGATATTCTTTTTGTCCTAATTCAGTAAGTCCCTCATTTAGTCTCTGTTTAACTTCTATACCTAAGTAATTTGAAATAACTCCTAAATCTTTCAAATGAAAATTTTAATTTAAAACTAGCTTTAACTTATCTAATTCTCTGTCATCTGTACATAATATTAAAAGATCATCAACATATAACAATACAAATGATGTGTTGTTTTTATTCAATTTAAGGTATAAACAATAATCATTCTGTGATCGGTCAAAACCTTGATTTCGCATGAAAGAGTCAAATTTTTTGTTCCAACATTTTGGAGATTTTTTTAGACCATACCGTGACTTATTTAGCCTACATACTGTATTACTATTACTTTTATTTTTACCTGGTAAGGCACTTCTCACATCCATTTGGTGTATTGGTCTACCCATCTTGCTGCTCGCTACCAGTAAGATGCGGAAAGTTGTTAACTTTGCTACAGTAGCATATATGTCATACAACTCAGGGTCACTTCTTTGTTGAAAACCGCGCGCAACAAGTCTTGCTTTATATTCTCGGTCACCTTTTTTTTAAACACCCACTTACTATCTATGACGTTTTCATTCACGGACCAAGGCACTTCAGTCCACGTATTGTTTTCACGAAGCACTGCCAATTCTTTTTCCATCGCATTCTTCCATTTTTCACTATCTGTACTGGTTATGGCTTCTTCGAAGTTCATAGGTTCTTCTGTTTCGGTGTAGAAGGTCACATCATAATCTCTCATCCAATCTGGTCTTCTAACTTTTCTCTTTTCCAACTGTTCATTCTCTTTTCTTTCTTCTGCATTCTCTTTGTCTATTTCAAATTCTGATTCTTGTAATGGTTTATCTTCACGGTTTATGTCTGTGTCCAAATCTAACAAAACTACGTTAACTTCATTTTTATTCTCTTTTCGGTCAGCCTCGTCACTATCCGGTATAAACATTACATCTCTGTGGATTTCTACTTCCCCTCTTTGTGGAAATAGAATTCGATACCCTTTAGTTGTCTGTCCATATCCTACCAAAATTCCAAGTTTGCTCTTTGAATCCAATTTCTTTCTTTTGTTTTTAATTATGTGCACCGCTACTTTGGAACCAAATTCATGAAACATATTCATGTCGCATTTTTTGTCAAACCAAAGGTGTTTTGTTCGGAATGGAACTACATCCAATTCTATTTAACACAAAAACTGAAGTGTTAATAGCTTCTGCCCATAGATTTTTGTCCAAATGTTTGCTATGCAATAACGTTCTAGCGGCTTCTACAAGGGTTCGCATTTCTCTCACTGCTCGGCCGTTTTGCTGTGGAGTATATTCACACGACCTTTCATGAAGCATTCCTTTATTGTTTAACAATTTTTTCATTTCTAAATTCATGAATTCCAAACCGTTATCTGTTTGTAACTTCTTAACTTTGTTCTCTGTTTGTGTTTCTACCATATTCAAATAATTCTTGATGTTCTCTGCTGCTTCTGACTTATTCTTTAAGAAATATACATATCTATAATTGGAAAAATCATCGTTCAGCATCAAAAAATATCTTGCCTCTCCCAGTGATGGTACTTCAATAGGCCCTTCCAAATCAGCACGTAAGCTCTCCTATTTTTTTAGCTCGTGACTCACTATGTGAGAATGACAGCCTGTGCTGCTTTCCTGCCAAACAATCTTGACAAAATGGGTTGGCAACATCCTTGTATTTTATTTCATTCCTTCTCAATACCTTCTTTACTTGATACATGGGCTAGTTTACGATGCCAGTTTGTCAGACTTTCTGTTATATTGCATAGTGACATACTCTCTGGAGATTTAAACTTCATTTTATATAGTCGTCCTTTTCTCTGAGCAACTGCCCTCACGTGTCCGTTTTTATCTCGGAACTCGCTCTCTTGTTTGTTAGACTGCATCATTAGACCTTTATCTAGAGCTGTACTCAATGAAAATAAATTTACCTCAAGGTCAGGTACAAACAAAACTTCACATAAATTCGTTTTTATCCAGTCATGACCGTTCCATGCTTGAACTTCTACTTTTCCCATTCCTTATACTTCTAGCAAAGAACCGTTCCCAATTTTTACATGTCTTCTTTCATGGAGTTCTCGCACTTCTATAAAACTGTCTTTATCAAAACACATATGTTCTGTGGCTCCGCTATCCGCAAAATCTTGTTTATCCGCAAAGCTGATAAACAAGCTACTCCTACTAACGCTTGTGTAACATTTGCTTTTGCATTTTTTTCATCGCTGTCTGCATTACCACCTTCTTCCTTTTTCTTCATTTTTGTTAAACCAATTAAGTGTCCCTCTTTTCTGCAGCAGTGACATATTTTCTTGGTCTTTTCTGGACAATTCTTCTTTATATGACCCTTTTTATTGCACTGAAAACATACTATATCTTTCCGTTCTTGTTGAAACTTGTTTGACCTAAATGTTTTTGTGACTAAAACTGTCCCTGAACTACTAGGTTTGTTTCTTTCTTCTTCTACTAACAATCTTGACATCAGTTTTGACAAAGTTTGTTTGTCTTCTGGCATGAATTCCCACGCTGAAACAAAGTACTTTAAACTTTCGAGTAGAGACATAAGTATCTTTGTGATTGCCATTTTATCGCTTATTTCTTCTCCTTGTAGTTTCAGATTTCCTTGAATTTCTTCAATTTTCGATATCAACCCAGCTATGCCACCTTCGCCATACTCCAAGCCAAAAAACTTCTGCTGCAATAAATGTACACTTATCTGAGATCTATTTTCATAGATTGTCACCAATTTTTGCCACATTTCCGCTGCTGTAATACATGCCAATACATGGGCAAGGGGCTTTTCTTCCAGTCTACACACAATTACTTCTTGAGCCTTTGCATCTTTCATAATCCATTCTGTAACTTTCTTATCCGTTTCGTCGCCAGGCGGTTTTACAACAGCCTTGTTAACAACTTCAAACAGTCCCTTGGATTTTAAACACACCAATGTTTGAAATTTCCAAAGTGTCCAATTTTCTCCATTCAACTTTACGACTTGCAATCCTTCTGCCATCACTATTCTTTGTTGCGTTCGTTTTTATGCCAAACTCTTTAACTTTCCCAAATAACTTGGTATTACTTTTTTCTCTTTCGACTACGTTTTTTAAACGTATAATTTAACTTTCACGACTCCCGAATTCTTATTCACACAGCATGTCTGGGCTCATAACCTGTCGTGGGAAATCGTCAATTCGGGATATTCAAACAAGTCCGAAACTCAACAATATATTGACACTACAAAACGCAACATGAAAAAAGATGAATCCAAAAGTACAAAGTTACCAGGCGTCTCTTATTCTGACATAACCTTCTTCCTAACTAGATCCTAGTCTACATTCGTTCCTCGGACCATAGATGTAGGATATATTTTATTGGTTCGTTTTACGATTACCAACAAAATCAAATTAAATATTCGCTAATGAACCTTCCCTATCACATTTATATCCCTTAAACTAAATAGCCTGATCCTGATATCCCGAATTTCCATTACATTTATCTTTTTTTTATCCTCGCCTTCCACATAAAATTTTTCGAAAGAATTGTTAGAAAAGCGAAGTCTAACAACAAACGAGCTCCACAAGTGATATTACTATAACCTAAATAATAAAATAAAAACAAAAAGAAATTAACACACAACAAATGCTATTACAACACTATCTTACCAAAGAGCTAAACACAATTTATACTTAAAAGGGACGAATGTACTATAAATTAAGTACTGACTCTAAAATATAAATATTGTAAAATTTTTCAATAAAACGAAACTAAAACATGCAAATTACCTTCGCCCAACTTGCCAATAAAGTATAAATTCCACCAAAGTCCCTGAGCCAATACAATACTGAAAACTAAAAGGTAACTTAAAGGCCGATTATCCATTAGCCATTATCCGATTTCTAAAGTACAGCTGTGATTTTAACAAATATAACAGCACATTCCAATTCCGGAAGTTTCAGTTAAAAGCTTTTAAAATTAAACGCAAAAGAATACGAACATGATTCATATAACCTTCAACCTAAATTGTCAATCCATAGATGTAAGTTCAAGTATGCGTTTCACAAAAAAAATGTTGGGCTCGACTGCTAGGATCATTCGCCCATTGCCGACTTCCGTCGAGGATCTTCGCTTTTGGTCATTGACCAACACGTACAAAGAAGACATATAACCAATATTTGCTCAACTAGCAAAAAAACAAATTTGACCGATACCAAAAAAAACCGACACCCCCCGCTTCCACCACGGACCATCCGGGCCCATCCGGCCGCCATACCGGCGTGAACGGGGAAAAACGACGGGGCCGACGACGATTATAACTTTAAAACATGCACTGAACACTAACAACACTAAGTCCACACAGTGGAAACCGATATCAAACTTTTGAGGACGAATACAAGGGATTCTGTCGGGAGCGAACGGAGGTTAAACCGCCGCGTGCAATGCTCCACCACAGAATCCTCCATAGATGTAAGTTCAAGTTCAAGTATGCGTTTCACAAAAAAATGTTGGGCTCGACTGCTAGGATGATTCGCCCATTGCCGACTTCCGTCGAGGATCTTAGCTTCTGGTCAACGACCACCACGTACAAAGAAGAAAAATAACCAATAAGTTGCTCAGCTAGCAAAAAAAATTCTGACCGATACCAATAAAAAATCGGCTTCCCCCCGCTTCCACCGCGGAGCATCCGGGCCCCATACCGGCGTGAACGGGGAAAAACGACGGGGCCGACGACGATTATCACTTTAAAACATGCACTGAACACTAAAAACACTAAATCCACACAGTGGAAACCGATATCAAACTTTTGAGGACAAAAACAAGGGATTCTATCGGGAGCGAACGGAGGTTAAACCGTCGCGTGCAATGCTCCACCACAGAATCCTCCATAGATTTAATTAATGTTCTTCTTCCAATTCGGATCGGTCCAATTTCATAGATTATTAATAACATACTTGAAAATATAACAAAAGTTAGACATGTCTTTTTCATAATTATTCGAAATAAAACTTTTCGAAATTATTTTCATTTTTTTTTAATTTACTTTAAATAACACATTTAAAAAATAATGTTTTCCAATTTATTGCACCTCCCCAAAAACAAAACCATTTTCTTTAGAATTATTCTTGCAACCTCCCGAATACTTTCTCACCTAATTCAAAATAAATTGCTACAAATAAAATTGATATAAAATCCTGCTTAATCTTATTTCTAAAAGGCCATGTCTTCTAAAAAAATACCACCCAATTGCATATGGTCCATGAATAAATTTATTAAACAGAGACGAGAAAATGGTTAATAAAACTTTCACTGGCGGCAGCTTATTTGATTTAAATTCTAAAAGTTGGACATGATATCAAAGCACTCTTCGAAATCGAAATTGTCTACATTTATAAAAATCTTGTAAAAGAGGTAAGAATTTTTTAATTGTTTATGAAACATTTCCTTAGAAATTATTACAAATTTGTGAAACTGAATATACCTAATAACATTGAGCATTTACGACTACTTGTACCATCATAATTTACTTCGGTATTTAAAAATGTTTTTTATATTAGCTAGTTTTTACTTTTAATAATCAATAATTGACAAATTCTGCCTGAACAAATCTAATACACAAATTTTTGTAATATGTTATTCATAAAATTTGTTATTAAAATATTGAGACAATAGAATTTTGAATATTAACATATTAATATCGCTATCTACAGATTTACGCAATACAAAAACAATGGCAACCCCGACCATTCAAATTGAAGATAATTTAAATGGTATGTATATATTATATTATTATAAAAATACCGTATTTACATTTTTTATAAATTTTCTTAAACACTTGGATAAATTACTCAAAAGAAAATTGCTAAAGTATTACAATTTTAATAAAAATATCTTATCAACAAAAAAATAATTCAACAAAATAGTTTTAAAAAACATCATCTTAATTCATTTAAAAAATATGTGACGGTTTCATATTTCAATGGTAAAATTTAGCATTTTTAAAGTGAAAGTGCTGGCTCATTTGCGAAGTAACGGGTTTATTTTATTAGTACCTTGTAGAATTAATTGTACTGTCCATTTCCTTCACCTTTTGCTGTTTGGCGAGTGCTTCTTAACAATTAAAATTCTTGTTTATTAGGTTCATATCGATTTTGCAATTTGAACACACGTTCTTTTGTAGACTCGGTTCCTTTAGTTTCGGACTTGTACTCCCCGGCCGATTGTGTTGCCGAACCATAAATATTTTATGCTGCAACGGCTGTGTGCGTGGCCCCTTGTTCGCTTGGTTTTCTCTTAAGTGACACCGGTTTACTGAGAGATACTAATGCAAAAAACAGAGTATTAGTTGCGCATTAGAAGGAGTCATAACCATTACCATCTGTCACCCTATGAGACTAGGGACCACATTTGCTTTTCATTACTTCGGTATTCCTTGGCGAGCCTAGTAAACATTGTTTTGTTTCTTAACCTATTCTTCCTCGATTTTCTGTGACTGGCCGTCCGGTCGCCACCATAGATAGCGTTCGGGTAATTCAATCTCGTTGACGCAACCTCGATTCTTTGGCACGGGCCATACGGCCATCACCACAGATATAGTTCAGTTGTTCTTTCTACTGGCGGCGTACCGTCGACTAGGTTGGCAAGAGTGGCGTTTTCCCTCTAATTTTTTGTGCCCGTTTAGCCTTTTAATAAAACTGGTTGTCTGAATCGTCCGGCATTTTGTACGCTGGCTTTTGAAGCTTGGGGTTGTGGCAGATTTTCTTTTGTGTGACCGATTTCTTTTTGAGCCGGTAGTGCTACCCCAATAAGAGGGGGATATGTGAATTGGTCACTAATTTATGATTTCCCATACTTTTGGATCTATTTGGAGTTTGGAATGGGAATCTTCCTCAACGAGGGATTTTGAAAAGAATTGTCATTGCCCCATATTTCCAGAAAACCCTCGAATCGAGGTAAGTTACCTTTTGGAACCATTTCGCCACCTAATCAGTGTTCCTCAATTTATGCCGATTTTATTTTAGGGTTTTTTTTTTTTTTTTTTTAATTAGTATTGTACGTATTGTTGCTCCGTTTCCCGCAAACCTTCCACGTGGTTTCTTCTTTCACCGGAATACCAGACCAGGCTTGGTGTCTTGCAGTGTATGCTGTCTCTTGGGTACATGTTTAGTTGTGGAGTTTCCCCTATCGAGCAGCCGGCTTTCCGGACGGACTTTGCTGGGTTAACTGAGACTGCCCACCTGCGGCTGTCTCATTGAGCCACCATTCCATCTTGGCTTGGTTCCCGGGATAGTGACAGACAGCTGTGTAACGTTCGGGACATCTTGAGGTTTGGGTAGCTTAAGTGGCCTGTTCTCTTCAAGAACGGTTTGCGGAACTTATAGCCTTAAATTATAGTGTCTTACATTCTTTTGCACCGCCAAAACTTGAAGGTGAGATTTGACACTCACACCTACCACCAGGTTGAAGGAAATAAATTATTGTTCGTGATTCACTTGTTTATTTCCTTTACGGGTTGGAACCTCGGGTTGATAAGTCTACCTTTTTCGAATCACGTGGCGCCTACCTACCACCTTCCGGGACTGACCGAGGTGCCCTTTACCGCCTTCCAACCTGGCTTTGGTTTAGTATATATATATTTTTTTTCTTTTCTTCTTTATTAATTTTTCTCGGTTGTTAATGAGCTAGCCTAGGCATTGTCTTACCTCACTATTAAATTACGAATTTAATTAATTAATGCGTTTCTTTTTCACGACCCTGAGATGGAGAGGTAAGAAACTGGCGCCCAACTGAATATTTTTTCTGAGTGTTCAAAATATTTGATTCTCTTCGAGTTTCGGTGGTTCTTTTATAACAAGTTTGTATATATTGCCGTTTTACTATGCAATGCATTTCATTTTTGCGGTTTAATTAATTAGTGTTCTACATATACAGTTGCGATATATTGTTATTTATTAATTTTTGATTGTGTGATATTTGAACGATATCCATACCAGGTGGATACATTTTTTGGTATATATCCCTTTACTTGTGGAGTATAACTGTTGCTATATTTTTCAAATCGGAGCACTGCGGAATTTTTTTTTGTATATTCAATATCGGTAAAGTTGTATTTATGTTTGCATTGGAAAACTATTATTGTTAAGAATTTTTTTTTGGAGGTGTCAAATTTCACAAAATTCTAGTACTTGGCTGGTGGTTATAACGGTGACTTCAAAATTGAGGGAACAGTGTGATTGCAATCCTCCGACCTCTTCTGTGATTTGGAAATTTATTTAAAAGCTTTTGGAAGTAATTACCGATAGTTCTGTGTACTTTGCCACGTTTTCAGTTTATTTTTCACGGATCTTATTTGATTATTACTATTATTATTATTTTCAATTTGCGGCTTCTTTGATCAGCCACAGGTGGCCTAGTGCATCGCGAGTTGTGTGCGGGTGGTATTGTGTTGGTCCATTATTTGGTTGCTTCTATTGCGCTATCGTTCTCCCGTTTTTCTTTTTCTATTTTCCTTATACCAGGAAGGGGTGGGGAATTTAATTATTTAAATTTTAAATGGAGATTAATCGGCTTAGGAGTGATGAATTGACTTGGGAGTTAGCTGCTAGAGGTTGTGATGTGGGGTCTACAGTGGATGAAAAGAGAGCTCAGTTGCGGGAAGCATTTCAGCGGAACATTCGGGAGGATATTAACATCCATTTTGAGCCATCTTCTGAATTGGGCATATGTGCATCTAAGTTGGATGAATTGGTGGGCCTTATTCAAGAGTTTGATGCGGAGAATAGAGAGAATGAATTCAAGAAAATTTACAGCAGGCTAATGCATGTCAAAAGCAGATTGCACAGAGTGGTAGCTGAGGGTCAGGACTTGAAATCAAAGAAACAAAACCTGATGTTTTTATTGAGTGGGTGTTTTGACGCCTTGCAGGACGCGAATCACATCGCCAGCCTTTGCCAGACTAGTGTTGGAGCAATGTGCACACAAAATGAATTTATTCATCCGGAGAGAATGGATGCTCCTGTGGGTAATTTGTTAGATCTGGGAGGTGCAGCACCTGATCATAATCCTACTTTGGAGAGGCCGGTAGACTCTGGATTATCAAGATCGCTCAATAATGATGTAGATTCCAACCTTACAGGGAACTCGTTTGGAGATGCAAGGAGGCGAATAACGGAATTTGAATTGCAGAATTTAGCTCAAACAATCAACCGTCGAGCCTGTACCCAGTTGGCCGATCGGTTGGCCGCATTTACAATTTGTCCGATTCCTTTTATGACTGAGGAGGCAACTTCTAGTACTCGTCGAGTATCATTTGCGACTAATCCTGACTCAAGCGCGGTACCAATGATCCAAACGTGCTCTCAATCCGGAGGAAACAGTACTTCTAGGCCAAATGGCAGCATATCGTTAATTACAAACCCAGTGAGTCACATTGGTGCACCGTCTCATGCAGGCTTGTCTAATGAGAGAGATGTGCCTCGATCCTCAGGATCATTCGTACCAATACACAAATGGAACGTTTTCTTTAATGGTAGTGGCAGTGTCACTTCATTTATTGAAGATATAGAGCATTTGGCGGAGTCAAGAGGAGTGACTGAAGATCAGTTGTTCCATTCAGCTTACGAAATCTTGAGAGGAGATGCACGAGATTGGTATACGCCCCGAAGGCGGTCGTTCCTTGACTGGCCCGATTTAAGACAAAAGCTCCGCGATGCATTTCTGCCTCTGAACTACGACGAAGATTTGTTGGACGATATTAAGAGACGTACTCAGGGTCAAGATGAACGATTGCTATTATACGTTACAAGGATGCAAAATCTTTTTATGAAATTGTCTTCTAGCAAACCGTCCGAGAGCGAGCAAGTTAACATTATTAGAAGAAATCTATTACCACACTTACAGGTAGCCTTGAGCTTTCAAGAAATCGCCACCATCGAGAGTCTTTTGGAAAGGGGAAGAGCTGCCGAGGAGATACACTGGCGCGCACAACAATACTGTCCTCCACCTGCGCATCCTCGTCTAGTGCAGGAACCTCATTTGGCGTATCGTCACCAAACTGCAAACCGTCCTGTTCAGGTCAGAGCGGTGGAGACGGCAGTCCAAAGTCCTAGAGCGCAGCCTCGCTGTGATTTCCCAAGGAGACCAATTGAGTGTTGGAATTGCGGCCAGACGGGTCACAGACGATCCAGTTGTCCTCAATCACGTCGCTTACTTTGTTTTCGATGCAAGCAGCCAGGTTATACTATTAGAAACTGTCCAGAGTGCTCAAAAAACGAGACTCAGGGGAATTAAGTGGTCGGTTGGTGTCCCCTGTGAATGTTTCGACGACCGATAATGTACACACTTCTGCTTTTCTTCAGAAGCGAGCATTGATTGATTACGTAATATCCCATTCAAATCAGGATCAGAGACCGCATATAGAGGTTACCGTTTTGGGACATCCCATTCTGGGTTTGTTAGACTCTGGGAGTAGTGCCACTTTAGTTGGGAAGTCAGGTTATATGACATTGATGCATTTAGGTTTGAAGTTGGATACCTCTCGGAAAACGTTGTGCTCTGTTGCGAACGGAAATACTTGTCGGAGTATTGGATCCGTAAAGACGCCAATGTCCCTGATGGGGAGGGTGTCTATTATAGATGTTTTAGTGGTACCGGAGCTATCAAATAACTTAATTTTGGGAACCGATTTTTGGATTTCAATGGATGTAGTACCGAATTTGAAAAGGAACGAGTGGCGTTTTGGAGAATACCCTATGGTGGAGGTTTGTGGTATTACGGACGAGAGCACTTTGACTGAGGACCAACGAGAAAGATTGAACTCTTTAGTGGATGAAAAATTTGAAAGAATGAGCAAAGGTTTGGGGTATACTACAGTGGCGACTCATGAGATTGTCTTAGAGGAGAACGTTAAGCCCATTAAACAGCGATATTATCCCGTTTCACCCTTCAAGCAGAAGATCCTTGATGAAGAAGTTAAGAAAATGCTTGAAATGGACGTCATCGAGCCTTCTAAGAGCGCTTGGTCTTCACCAGTACTTCTTGTGCCCAAAGAGGACAACGCCTATCGATTTTGTGTAGACTACAGGGCACTTAATAAGGTTACTAAGAAAGACGCATACCCTTTACCATACGTTTCATCAATTTTGGACAGGCTGCGTGGAGCCAGATATTTAAGTTCCATGGACATTAAGTCGGCATTTTGGCAAGTGGGAGTGAAGAAGGAGTGTCGAGAGTATACCGCATTTACAGTACCACAACGGGGACTTTTTCAGTTCAAGCGAATGCCGTTCGGGCTTACTAACGCACCGGCAACTTGGCAGAGACTTATCGATGCCGTCCTCGGCTCAGATTTAGAACAGTATGTTTTGGTGTATCTGGACGATATTATAATAATTTCTCCCGACTTTGAAACGCATTTAATCATTTTGGGTAAGGTATTTGATCGCCTAATGAAAGCAGGTTTAACATTAAGCCCTGGGAAGTGTAAGTTTTGTATGCCTTCCCTTAATTATTTAGGATTTGTAGTTGACTCTAAAGGTCTTCATGTAGATGTCAGAAAAGTTGAAGCCATAATGACGGTTCCTCCGCCCAAGAACATTACAGAGATTAGGAGATTTCTAGGTATGGCTGGTTGGTACCGAAGATTTGTGCCAGATTTTTCCACCCTGATCGCGCCGTTAACCAAATTGACCCACAAGAATGCCTCTTTCGTCTGGGATAGCAATTGCGAGGCTGCCTTTAATCATATTAAAAATGCACTTGCCTCAGCTCCTATATTAACGTGTCCAGATTTCTCGAAACCATTTGTCCTTCAGACCGACGCTTCTGCTTATGGACTTGGCGCTGTTCTGACCCAAGAATCGGGCGACGGAGAAAAGGTAATCTGCTTCTTGTCACGTTCGTTGACAAAACAGGAGCGTAATTATTCCACTACTGAGCGTGAGTGTTTAGGTGTCATTTGGGCTGTCGAAAAACTGCGCAATTATCTTGAAGGGAGCCATTTTACTATTGTCACGGACCATGCTTCACTCATTTGGCTTAATAACCTGAAAGACCCAACCGGAAGATTGGCCAGATGGGCTCTTCGTTTGCAACCCTATGATTTTGACATCGTACACCGAAAAGGGAAAGATAATGTCGTTCCGGATTTTCTTTCGAGAAGTGTCCCGATCAACGTGGAAGTTGTTAGTACGAGCCCTGAGCAAGTCCTTGATTTTGGCAGTAGTACTGATGCGTGGTATAGGAAGATGATAAGTAATATTGAGAGTCGACCGGAGCAATTTCCTCAATGGCGTGTGGAGAATAATATTGTATATAAATATGTAAAGTGTCCGATTCCAGAACTTACTGCGCAGTCTGACTATTGGAAGATTGTAGTACCCAAGGATCACCGAAATAAAATCCTTAGGAAGTATCATGACGAGCCCGTTTCCGGTCATGTTGGAACTTATAAGACTTATTGGAAAATTCATAATAAATATTTTTGGCCGAAGATGAGAGCAGATGTAAGGAAGTATGTTCGTAGTTGTCGCATTTGTGCCCAACACAAGCCGGAGCAAAAGGCCTCAGCAGGTCATATGGGTACACGACCTGAGATAAACCGCCCATGGCAAATGATAAGCCTTGACTTTATGGGACCATATCCTAGAAGCAAGAAGGGTTACTCCTACCTCCTTACAGTATGCGATTACTTCAGCAAGTTCGTTGCTCTGTGTCCATTACGGAGCGCTACTTCAAGCGCCCTGTGTCGTTTCGTGGAAGAGCAAATATTTCTGGTGTATGGAGTGCCTCAGTTCCTCATTTGCGACAATGGCAAACAAATGAGAAGCAAGGAATTTAAAGCCTTGTGTTCCAGATATCATGTGAAAATCTCGTATACCGCATATTACCACGCGCAGGCGGACCCTGTTGAGCGGTACAACAAGATTGTGAAAACCATGGTTTCCATCTATTTGGGAGAGAATCACAAAGAATGGGACAAAAATCTTGCTGCAATTGGATGCGCTATAAGAACTTCTCGAAGTGAAACCACAGGTTATACCCCATACTTTGTCAATTTTGGACGAGAGTATGTCGGAGATGGTACCGAGTATCGTTATATGTTTAACAATGGTAATGATGATCGAGTTGAAGTACAGACCGAGATGAAAGCACGCGTAATAGGTTATAGAAAACTTTTTGAGGATGTCAAAGCCCGTATAGCTAGAATGGCGGACCGATCCCGTAAAATATACAATTTGCGTAGGAGACCAGTTCACTATCAGGTCGGAGATCGGGTTTGGAGGAAAAATAAAATTCTCTCCGACGCGTCGAAAGACCTCAATGCTAAACTTTGTCCAAAATTTATAGGCCCCTTCACGGTTAAGCGTAGAATAGGAGGTTGGACGTATGAGTTGACGAATAGTCAGGGTAGGTCGTCGGGTGTTTGGCATGTTAAAGATTTAAAACCTACTTATTTTGCTTCTGATGACGATTGATTTAGTTTTGGTGAACAACTGGTTTGGATTTACAATCTATTCTTCAGACAGTTGTTTTCGTGGGTTAGAGGTGGGTTACTTACTTATTAATAAGCACTGAAGTTTATGAATTTTCTGTCCCTAAACTTTTCAGTTGCTGTTTGAAGGCCGTACATCGATGCCTGACCAGTCTGTTATTCTTTTGACAGATTTGGTAAGCTTTTTTTATATACTAAATCATATTGAGAGTGTTGGAGAGTTATCACCAACAAGGTAGGGCTCCTGCGAGCTCTCACCTTTTCTTTCCCGATTAGTGTCTTTGGTCTTGTTATGCCAGGTTGATCTTGCGCGGCCGCGTGCGTCGGTTTCGCTTGGTGGTGGAGGTGTAATCCTGTGGGCTGTTGTGAGGGCTAATACACGAGACTTGTTTACCGCTGTAGTAACCTGTGCAATTTTAGCCTACAAGGTCGACTTAACATCGCGGTATATAGATTACCGACGGCCTAGTGTTACCACTCTGCTTCCGGTGGATTCGTCGTTGCGCTGTTGTTGGGGATCACTTGGGTATAGCTAACCTCTTTTAAAATTTTTTTTTTTTCGGCTTCTTATACAGCTCTCTGGCCCAATGGGTGTCGTGCGGTTTCACTGCTGCGTCTCGCAGGTATGTGTTGGTGAGTGCGATGGATGTCTTTGGCGTGGAGCTTAGTATTGGGGGGCTCGAGATTGGCCCGAATGGTAGCTTCGGCGAGCCAATCAATTTATGGGAGGTCTCGGCTACTGGTATTCAAGTGGCCCGCCTTAGATGTGGTAGTGTCTGATGTGCGACAGTAGTGGGTTAGGGATTAACCTGTCAAAATTATTCAATTGGTATTAGTGGATGCGCAGGCTCCACTAGGTAGTGTCGAGCGCAACAAGAGTGCGCGCGATACTGCTGTTTCACTAGTTGTAAGTTCTTGTTTTTTTTTTCCTTCGTGCTTTACCGAGTTTTCGGGTGATATTGCTGCTCTTTTACTAATATTTAAGTTTTTTTTTCGGGCGTTTCGGCAAGTTGTACGCTATTTTGCTGTTCTGGTGGAAGTCCATGTGTCGATCGGTATTCACCTCTGACGGAGGAAGGGGGGAGTGTGACGGTTTCATATTTCAATGGTAAAATTTAGCATTTTTAAAGTGAAAGTGCTGGCACATTTGCGAAGTAACGGGTTTATTTTATTAGTACCTTGTAGAATTAATTGTACTGTCCATTTCCTTCACCTTTTGCTGTTTGGCGAGTGCTTCTTAACAATTAAAATTCTTGTTTATTAGGTTCATATCGATTTTGCAATTTGAACACACGTTCTTTTGTAGACTCGGTTCCTTTAGTTTCGGACTTGTACTCCCCGGCCGATTGTGTTGCCGAACCATAAATATTTTATGCTGCAACGGCTGTGTGCGTGGCCCCTTGTTCGCTTGGTTTTCTCTTAAGTGACACCGGTTTACTGAGAGATACTAATGCAAAAAACAGAGTATTAGTTGCGCATTAGAAGGAGTCATAACCATTACCATCTGTCACCCTATGAGACTAGGGACCACATTTGCTTTTCATTACTTCGGTATTCCTTGGCGAGCCTAGTAAACATTGTTTTGTTTCTTAACCTATTCTTCCTCGATTTTCTGTGACTGGCCGTCCGGTCGCCACCATAGATAGCGTTCGGGTAATTCAATCTCGTTGACGCAACCTCGATTCTTTGGCACGGGCCATACGGCCATCACCACAGATATAGTTCAGTTGTTCTTTCTACTGGCGGCGTACCGTCGACTAGGTTGGCAAGAGTGGCGTTTTCCCTCTAATTTTTTGTGCCCGTTTAGCCTTTTAATAAAACTGGTTGTCTGAATCGTCCGGCATTTTGTACGCTGGCTTTTGAAGCTTGGGGTTGTGGCAGATTTTCTTTTGTGTGACCGATTTCTTTTTGAGCCGGTAGTGCTACCCCAATAAGAGGGGGATATGTGAATTGGTCACTAATTTATGATTTCCCATACTTTTGGATCTATTTGGAGTTTGGAATGGGAATCTTCCTCAACGAGGGATTTTGAAAAGAATTGTCATTGCCCCATATTTCCAGAAAACCCTCGAATCGAGGTAAGTTACCTTTTGGAACCATTTCGCCACCTAATCAGTGTTCCTCAATTTATGCCGATTTTATTTTAGGGTTTTTTTTTTTTTTAATTAGTATTGTACGTATTGTTGCTCCGTTTCCCGCAAACCTTCCACGTGGTTTCTTCTTTCACCGGAATACCAGACCAGGCTTGGTGTCTTGCAGTGTATGCTGTCTCTTGGGTACATGTTTAGTTGTGGAGTTTCCCCTATCGAGCAGCCGGCTTTCCGGACGGACTTTGCTGGGTTAACTGAGACTGCCCACCTGCGGCTGTCTCATTGAGCCACCATTCCATCTTGGCTTGGTTCCCGGGATAGTGACAGACAGCTGTGTAACGTTCGGGACATCTTGAGGTTTGGGTAGCTTAAGTGGCCTGTTCTCTTCAAGAACGGTTTGCGGAACTTATAGCCTTAAATTATAGTGTCTTACATTCTTTTGCACCGCCAAAACTTGAAGGTGAGATTTGACACTCACACCTACCACCAGGTTGAAGGAAATAAATTATTGTTCGTGATTCACTTGTTTATTTCCTTTACGGGTTGGAACCTCGGGTTGATAAGTCTACCTTTTTCGAATCACGTGGCGCCTACCTACCACCTTCCGGGACTGACCGAGGTGCCCTTTACCGCCTTCCAACCTGGCTTTGGTTTAGTATATATATATTTTTTTTCTTTTCTTCTTTATTAATTTTTCTCGGTTGTTAATGAGCTAGCCTAGGCATTGTCTTACCTCACTATTAAATTACGAATTTAATTAATTAATGCGTTTCTTTTTTACGACCCTGAGATGGAGAGGTAAGAAATATTGAAAAATAATAACCTCATGATTAAACAATAAGTAAATATCATATTAATTGAAAATTAAATAAGCTACTATAGCACTTTTCTAAATTTTCATTTAAATGTAAATTCAATTAATATAGACACACATATTTTTTCAAAAATTTCTAAATCATAAAAAAATCATAAAAATAATATTACAGATCTTCCACCTATTGATGTAGCAGAAAAACATAACGACAGGGAATTGAGTGGTAAGTGTAATTAAGAAACCAATAACTAATCTTTTAGATTTAATTAGTAGTAAAATAAAAAAATTGCATAAATTAAGAGTTTATTATTACTAAAATATATATACAATAAAAATTACATTAAATAACTACTAATAAAATTCTTCCCATTACTTTTCGAGATCAATAAGAGATATGGCAAGAAACTTTCTACTTCTGGATAACAATTTTTTATGCGAAATAAGTCCAGATATAATGACATTCTATATACATATACTGTTTTTTATTTAACGTCTAGATAAAATTGAAGATTTAAAGAAAATTATCAAAGAACAACAAACAGAAATTGAAAAATTAAAAAAAAAGAAAACGAAAAAGTAGAGGGAGGAATTTTTTACAACAGAGGGGAAAGAGGACAACGAAGTGGTGGCCGGAATGGAAGAGGAGGGGGAAGAGGTGGAACAAGAGCCGGAAGGGTGGAAGAAGAGCCGGAAGGGGTGGAAGAGGAACGGGAAGGGATGGAAGAGGGATGGGAAGAAATTACTATTTAAAAAAACTGCAGTTGAATATATTAAATTACATAATAAATAGTTAAAATATTACATGGACTCTTTTATTTATATTACATTTTTACATCATTAGAAATTAATGCATAATTAAACAATAAGTAATAATTAATTTATTACATTTCAGAAAATTATTTTATATCTGTGAAATAATCTTAATAAAATAAAGTAAAAAAAAAAACAGTTTAATAAATCTGAAATTAAAAAATAGTGCAAATGCCAAAAAAAAATTAACTTTTCTTACAATTATTTAAAATTTTTAATTAAAATTAAAATTACCTTATCAGAAACACATTGCCTTTTATCTTAATCGATCTTGTCAGGTTTTGAAATCAACAAGTAGTTAGTACAACTATCAATTTATCTGATGTAACATAGCATATCAATATAAATTCGTTTTTATCCAGTCATGATGGTTCCATGCTTGAACTTCTACTTTTCCAATTCCTTGTACTTCCAGCAAAGAACTTTTCCCAATTTTTACATGCCTTCTTTCTTGGAGTTCTCGCATTTCTATAAAATTGCCCTTATCAAAACACATATGTTCAGTGGCTCCGCTATCTGGCCACAAGTCACATCCACCATTTGATTCTGCAATCAAAGCTGATAAACAGGATACTCCTGCTAACGCTTGTGTAACATTTGCTTTTGCACTTTTTTGATCGCTTTCTGGATTACCACCTTTTTCCTTTTTCTTCTTATTCTTGTTAAATAAACAGTCTTTAAGTGTCTCTCTATTCTGCAGCAGTGACATATTTTCTTGGTCTTTTCTGGACAATTCTTTTTTATATGCCGTCTCTGAACTACTAGTTTTGTTTTTTTCCTCTTCTACTAACAATCTTGAGATCAGTTCTAACAAGGTTTGTTTGTCTTCTGGCATGGATTCTCACGCTGAAACAAAAGTACTTTAAATTTTCAGGTAGAGACATAAGTATCTTTGTGATTGCCATTCTATCACTTATTTCTTCTCCTTGTAGTTTCAGATTTCCTTGGATTTCTTCAATTTTCGATATCAACCCAACTATGCCACCTTCGCCATACTCCAAGCCAAAAAACTTCTGCTGCATCAAATCTACACTTATCTGAGGTCTATTGTCATAGATTGTCACCAATTTTTGCCACATTTTCGCTGCTGTAGTACATGCCAACACATGAGTAAGAGGCTTTTCTTCCAGTCTACACACAATTATTTCTTGAGCCTTTGCATCTTTCATAATCCATTCCGTAACTTTCTTATCTGTTTCGTCGCCAGACTGTTTTACAGCAGCCTTGTTAACAAGTTCAAACGGTCCCTTGGATTTTAAACACACCAATGTTTGAAATTTCCAAAAGTATCCAATTTTCTCCATTCAACTTCACGACTTGCAATCTTTCTGCCGTAACTATTCTTTGTTGCGTTCGTTTTTATACCAAACTCCTTTCCCAAATAACTTGGTATTGCTTTTTCTTTCGACTACGTTTTAACGTATATTTTAACTTTCACGACTCCCGAATTCTTATAACCACAGCATGTCTGGGCCCATAACCTGTTGTAGGAAATGGTCAATTCGGGATATTCAAACAAGTCCGAAACTCAACAATATATTGACACTAGAAAACGCAACATGAAAAAGATGAATACCAAAAGTACAAAGTAACCACGCGTCTCTTATTCTAACATAACCTTCTTCTTAACTAGACCCTAGTCAACATTCGTTCCTCGGACCATAGATGTAGTATATATTTTATTGGTTCGTTTAACGATTACCAACAGTACCATAAATGAAGTACTGACTACAATATAAATAATGTAAAATTTTTCCATTAAACGACTCTAAAACATTCAAATTACCTTCACCCAACTTGCCAATAAAGTTTAAATTTCAACCTGACCTAATACAATACAGAAAACTAAAAGGTAACTTAAATACTACTAAGTATCAGATTTCTAAAGGATGGCTGTGATTTTAACAAATACAACAGCACATTCCTCTTACGGAAGCTTCAGTTCTAATAATTCACATAACCTCCAATCTATCTATAAAGAAGAAAATAAAAAAAAACGAATATGGACTGGTAAAGGAACCGTAAGGTTTAATCCTTAATCGTATAACCTTAGTATTAAATTGGTATTGGTTTTAAAGGGGGGCGCCCTCGCGGGCGTCCAAGCACTTAGGCCACCAGATGGGCCCGTTGTGCCCCATCGTATAACCTTATCCGTTATAATTCTCCCCAAAAATACTAGAAATTGGTTCCATTGCATGGATTAAGTGTTTTAAGTGTCTTGTGAACGTTATAAAGTGTTTATACGTTGTCGGCCCCGCTGTTTTTTCCTGTCCACGCCCGTATGATGGTATGGTTCACCATGATATTTAAACGCGGCTAGACATGAACGACCCTTTATACAGGGTGCAAACATAATAAAATTACATTTTGCGAAAGTTCCGTAGTGGTCCGCAGGAGCACGACAGAAAAACAATGCTCTCCCCTAGGATAAGAAGCCGCGAAGCGGCTTCTCCGAAATACAAAGCCGCGGAGCGGCTTTGTGGACTGCGTAGCGCGGAGCAGTCGCCTCGCGCAGCGACGAGATTGCGAAAGCAATCTTGTTACTTTCGCAAAATGAATGAAATTCATTTTTTGCGAAAGTATACGCGCCAGTCAACTTTTTCCAGATCTCGGAAACGGTTGGTCCTAGGGGACCGCCGTTGGTACAGATCGACTCAGGGTCGAAAAAAAACTTTTTTTTTGTCCGTTTCTCTGTTCTCTGTTCTGTGTATGAGCTAAAACCGCGATAACTCGGCAACCGTTTGAGCTAGAGGGCTGAAACTTTGACCCTTTTATCCTGAAAAAACGGCTTTCTAAAAACGAAATATGAGCCCGATCCGACCACGGCAACCCCGATTTTTTGTCACTTTTGTTTCGATTTTTCGGCTTCGCTATGAAACACGATAACTGTCCGAAATTTGAATCTATCGATTTGAAATTTTCCACGAGCGTAGAGACCGGGCCCCTAACGGAACCTATTGAAATTGAGAGGGATCGGTGATTGGGAAGTATTTTTAAAAATTCAAAAACCACGTTTTTTTGAAAAAATAAAAATGACTATCTCGAAAACGCTTTCGCGGATCGAAACAATTCGCAAACGAGAAGATGCAGAATGTGGATACCCATAAATCCTTATTCTTGATAATTTTTCCCAAATATACAGGGTGTGCCGGTATTTCCAAAAAACTGATCATCGAGTTACCCTCGCAAAGATAATTGACTGTAAGTTAAACACTGTTACTCAGTCAGACTTTTTTTCTACATCACAGTGTAGGCCGTGGAGACGGCTAAAATCCTTGTATTTAAGGTTTTCGCGTATTGTACAGGGTGTTCGAGATATATCGCGTTTTATTGAAAAATGCAACGGGTGCCCCAAATTTGCAGCTATCGACTTCAAATTTCGCAGGGTGGTAAAAGTTTTTTGGCGTCATTTTGGGCTGCATAAAAAAATTCATTTCGCGAAAACGCTTTACCCGATCGACAAAATTCTTGAACCAAAAGACGCAGAAGATCCGGGACTATAACTTTTATTTCAGCCATTTTTTCGATTATATGCATAGCTTTTTCATTATAGGCAAAAATCTTAAAGACTCTGAAAATTGTCCATTTCCAAAGTACATTCTTAGCCGTAAATCGAAATTTTTAAAAAACATGGCCAACTGGTTTAAACGGTGTTATAGGTTGCATCGAGGGCTACAATTTTTGTATTTACGGTTTTCTTCTACCACACACGCTGCTCGAGATATTTGAAAAAATGCATGTAAAAATCGCCCTCAATTTAGACGCGATGACGTCACCTCCACGTGCTGTGCGCTGCATTGTTTCAGATAAGTATTATTTTCTCGAAAACCATTTGCTCTATTGGCAAACTTCATCTATCACGGAATGTGGGAGATTCAGGGTTTTAATCTCGATTTCCGTAATTTTTCCGATTATGTACAGGGTGTCTCGATTATGGGCAAAATATCTAAAGTACCGTGAAAATTGCCGTTATCGTGTATAAAATATTAGCTGCAAATGAAAAACTGTAAAAGATAGGAAAATTTGGTTTGAAACGTATTCTAAACTGTATCAAGAACTAGAATTTTCGGATTTAGAGCTTTCGTCTACTATACAGGGTGCGCGAGTTATTAGGAAAACTTAATCTAGAAAATCATAAATCATAATGAAATGTCAACATTTCCAAAAAGTTGTTTTGGATTCGGATTTCTGATCCTCAGAAATCCCTTTAGCCAAAATTTTGCAAGCTTTTGGGACATTACCTCGAAATCACAGTTTGGGCTGAAATATCCCGTCGGGAACGGTTTTTGTAGGATGCTGCAAATTTTAAGATAATGCTTAATTATAATTACATAGAGGGGGCTGGGGGGTACTTTATAGTATCTGCGGATAGACCTCATTGACCTCCATCTACAGTAAAAATTTCAAGCTTCTAGTGGCAACGTAGGTATTTTAAAAAATTAAAAACCTAAATTTTTGGGAAAAATCACGACCAAAGTGCTCATGAAAATTTTCGATCGAGGTCGATATTAACCCATCCGACTGAAATTTGGCA
This sequence comes from Cylas formicarius, assembly GCF_029955315.1. Taxonomy (NCBI): domain Eukaryota; kingdom Metazoa; phylum Arthropoda; class Insecta; order Coleoptera; family Brentidae; genus Cylas; species Cylas formicarius. Next base: position 21,835,932 of record NW_026844365.1, read on the forward strand.
CGAAGATAGGGGGTCAGGGGAGCTTTAAAAAAAATTAGTCAGTTGTTAAATTTTAAGCTCCTTACTACTTCCGGGGGCAAAATATCGACAAAAAACGGACCTTTTTGATAAAATGTTTTTTATTTCCGTTATTTGCAGTTTTAAGAATTTGACATTTACATGTTATATACTTTAGTCTTTTCTCTATTTCATGATATTAAAAGATTTTACTCAAGTGGTATAGTTTTTTGTCGGAAACATTTTTTGTAGGAGACTGCAATTTTTTTAAAAATTGTATTAATTATTTTTTATAATCAAATAGTGAGAGCGGGTAAGGACTTTATACTTTCTATGGATAGACCTCATTGACGTCCATCTTCAAAAAAAATTTCAATCTTTTCAAAGCAACGTAGGTATTTTAAAAAAATTAAAATTGGAATTTTTGAGGAATATCATGACATCCATGAAAATTATAAATGGAGAATATGGTGGGGGCTGGAGGCAGACTTTATGGTATTTCCGAATAGACCTCATTGACCTCTAACTTCAATAAAAATTTCAATCTTCTCGGAGAAAGGTATATATTTAAAAAAATTAAGAATATAAAATTTTTGAAGAAAACCATGATAAATATGAAAATAATAAATTGAAAATATTAAAAAAAATGGGGGGTTGGGGGCGACATGGTAGTATGTGCGAATAAACTACGTTGATGTGCATCTTCCATAAAAATTTCAACTTCGTCGGATCAATATAGATTGAGAAATAACCTTAAAATCTCATTTTACATGGAAAAATCGGCTTAAAAATCAATGATCAATTTTGAATGTTTTATATCTTATTTATTTATAATTTTGAGAATTTGAGATATATACGTTAAATACTTTGGTTCTTCCTCCATAAAAGGATAGCAAAAAGATTGCCACAAGTTATACCGTTTGTCGTCGGGAACGGTTTTTCTATGGGGTTGCAAATTTAAAACAAATAATTAATTATATTTAAGTTGAGGGGGCTGGGGGGAATTTTCTGGTATTTACGCATAGATCTCATCGACTTATGTCTTTGCTACAATTTTTCAATTTATCCATCAATCACGGAGCGCAGGTTATTTGAAATAATATCAATGGAAATCGCAATTACTCGTAAAAAGTTTTATATTTAACGAAGTTTGCCATGATATTTAAACTCGGCTAGACATGAACGACCCTTTATACAGGGTGCAAACATAATAAAATTACATTTTGCGAAAGTTCCGTACTGGTCCGCAGGAGCACGACAGAAAAACAATGCTTTCTCCTAGGACAAGAAGCCGCGAAGCGGCTTCTCCGAAATACAAAGCCGCGGAGCGGCTTTGTGGACTGCGTAGCGCGTAGCGCGGGGCAGTCGCCTCGCGCAGCGACGAGATTGCGAAAGCAATCTTACTTTCGCAAAATGAATGAAATTCATTTTTTGCGAAAGTATATGCGTCAGTCAACTTTTTCCATATCTTGGTAACGGTTGGTCCTAGGGGACCGCCGTTGGTACAGATCGACTCAGGGTCGAAAAAAAACTTTTTTTTTGTCCGTTTCTCTGTTCTCTGTTCTGTGTATGAGCTAAAACCGCGATAACTCGGCAACCATTTGAGCTAGAGGGCTGAAATTTTGACCCTTTTATCCTGAAAAAACGGCTTTCTAAAAACGAAATATGAGCCCGATCCGACCACGGCAACCCCGATTTTTCGTCACTTTTGTTTCGATTTTTCGGCTTCGCTATGAAACACGATAACTGTCCGAAATTTGAATCTATCGATTTGAAATTTTCCACGAGCGTAGAGACTGGGCCCCTAACGGAACCTATTGAAATTGAGAGGGATCGGTGATTGGGAAGTATTTTGAAAAATTCAAAAACCACGTTTTTTTGAAAATTAAAAAATGACTATATCTCGAAAACGGTTTCGCGGATCGAAACAATTCGCAAACGGGAAGATGCAGAATGTTGATGCCCATAAATCCTTATTCTTGATAATTTTTCCCAAATATACAGGGTGTGCCGGTGTTTCCAAAAAACTGATCCTCGAGTTACCCTCGCGAAGATAATTGACTGTAAGTTAAACACTGTTAGTCAGTCAGACCTCCTTTCTACATGACAGTGTAGGCCGTAGAGACAGCTAAAATCCTTGTATATAAGGTTTTCACGTATTGTACAGGGTGTTCGAGATATATCGCGTTTGATTGAAAAATGCAACAGGTGCCCCAAATTTGCAGCTATCGACTTCAAATTTGGCAGGGTGGTAAAAGTCAACACCCGCACCCAAATACTTGAGGCTAGGCGCAATCAGACATCGGCAAATATTTTTTAAAAATTTTCGAAAAATTTTTTGTCGTCTTTTTGGGCTGCATAAAAAAATTCATTTCGCGAAAACGCTTTACCCGATCGACAAAATTCTTGAACCAAAAGACGCACAAGATCCGGGACTATAACCTTTATATGCATAGTTTTTTCATTATAGGCAAAAATCTTAAAGACTCTGAAAATTGTCCATTTCCAAAGTACATTCTTAGCCGTAAATCAAAATTCTTGAAAAACATGGCCAATTGGTTTAAACGGTGTTATAGGCCGCATCGAGGGCTACAATTTTTGTATTTACGGTTTTCTTCTACCGGACACGCTGCTCGAGATATTTGAAAAAATCCAAGTGAAAATCTCGCTCAAGATAGAAGCGATGACGTCACTTACTGTTACGACGTACGGTGCGCTGCATTGTCTCAGATAAATATTATTTTCTCGAAAACCATTTGCTCCATTGGCAAACTTCATCTACCACGGAACGTGGGAGATTCAGGGTTTTAATCTCGATTTCCGTAATTTTTCCGATTATGTACAGGGTGTCTCGATTATGGGCAAAATATCTAAAGTACCGTGAAAATTGCCGTTATCGTGTATAAAATATTAGCTGCAAATGAAAAATTGTAAAAGATAGGAAAATTTGGTTTGAAACGTATTCTAAACTGTATCAAGAACTAGAATTTTCGGATTTAGAGCTTTCGTCTACTATACAGGGTGCGCGAGTTATTAGGAAAACTTAATCTATAAAATCATAAATCATAATGAAATGTCAACATTTTCAAAAAGTTGTTTCGGATTCGGATTTCTGATCCTCAGAAACCCCTTTAGCCAAAATTTTGCAAGCTTTTGGTACATTACCTCGAAATCACATTTTGGGCTGAAATACCAGCTCAAAAATCGATGGTTCGTAAATTATGATTTATATCTCGGTTATTTTCAACTGTGAGAAATTGAAATCTATATGTTATATACCTACGTCCTTCCTCTATCCAACAACACAAAGTTTCACACAAGTTGTACCGTTTGCCGTCGGGAACGGTTTTTGTGGGATGCTGCAAATTTTAAAATAATTCTTAATTACAATTAAATCGACCGGGCTGGGGTTGACTTTATGGTATCTGCGGAAAGAGCTCATTGACCTCCATTTTCCATAAAAATTTCAACCTTCTCGGAGTAACGTAGGTATTTTGAAAAATTAAAAATTTAAATTTTTGGGAAAAACCACGAGCAAGTGCTCATGAAAATTTTGGATCGAGGTCGATGTTAACCAATCCGGATGAAATTTGGCACGAACATAGAGGGTCGGGGGGGTATTAAAAAAAAGTTAGTTGTTTAATTATAAGCTCCTTAGTCCTTCGGGGGACAAAATTTCGACAAAAAAACGTTTTTTTTTTATAAAATGTTTTTTATTTCCGTTATTTGTAGTTTTAAGAATGTGAAATTTATAAGTTATATATATATACTTTAGTCTTTTCTCTATATAATGATATTAAAAGATTTTACTCAAGTTGTATGGTTTTTTCTCGGGAACGGTTTCTGTAGGAGACTGCAATTTAAAAAAAATGTATTAATTATTATTTACAATTAAATGGTGAGAGCTAGGGAGGACTTTAGAATTTCTATGGATAGAGCTTATGGACCTCCATCTTCAAAAAAAATGTCAATCTTTTCAAAGCAACGTAGTTAATTAAAAAAAAATGAAAATGGGAATTTTTGAGGAGTATCATGATATCCATGAAAATTTTAAATTGAGAATATTAACTAATGATAAGGGGGCTGGAGGCAGACTTTATAGTGTTTACGAATAAACCTCATCGACCTCTAACTTCGGTAAAAATTTCAATCTTTTCGGAGAAACGTATATATTTTAAAAAATTAAAAATCTAAAATTTTTTAAGAAACACATGATAAATATGAAAATATTAACCGAAAATGGGAGGTTGGAGTTGACATTGTAGTATGTGCGAATAGACTACGTTGATGTGCATCTTCTATAAAAATTTCAACTTCAACTTCAACGGATCAATACAGATTGAGAAATAACCTTAAAATCTCTTTTTAAATGAAAAAATCAGCTTAAAAATCAATGATCAATTTTGAATGTTTTATATTCTAGTTATTTATAATTTTGAGAATTTGAAATTTATGCGTTAAATATTTTGGTTCTTCCTCTATAAAAGGATACCAAAAAGATTCCCACAAGTTATACCGTTTGTCGTCGGGAAGGATTTTGGTATGGGGTTGCAAATTTAAAACAAATAATTAATAATATTTAAGTAGAGGGGGCTGGGGAGAATTTTATGGTATTTACGGATGGACCTCATCGACTTCTATCTTTGATAAAAAATTTAATCTTCTCGAAGCAACGTAAGTATTTTAAAAAATTAAAAAACTTTTTAAATGCAGGGTATATGTGAAAATGGGTTATATCGATAAATCGTAGATTATTATTTATGGATATTTTCAAAAAATAATTACAAATTTGAATTTTTCGTCCTCGAAAACCCCCCTATGCAGAATTTTACCCACTTTTGAGAAATCACCTCCAAATCCCATTTTGGGTTGAAAAATCGGCCCGAAAATCGATGGTTAATTTTGGAAGCTTAATATCTTGCTTATTTATAATTTTGAGAATTTGAAGTACGTTATATGCCTTGGGCCTTCCTTTATTCGACGATACCAAAATATCTTACCCAAATTGTATCGTTTATCGTGAGCAACGTTTTTTGTGGGAGGTTGAAAATTTTTAAAAAATAATTAATCACCATTTAATAAAAGGGGCTGAGCGGGACTTTATGATATCTGCGGATTGACCTTATTGACCTCCATCTTCCGTAAAAATTTCAATCTTCTCGGAGCAACGTAGGTATTTTAAAAAATTAAAAATTTAAATTTTTGGGAAAAATCACTACTAACCCCATGATAATTTTGGATCAAGGTCGATATTAACTGATCCGGCTGAAATTTGGCACAAAGATATGGGGTTGGGGGAGTATTAAAAAAAATTTGTCGGTTGTTAAATTATAAGTTTCTTAGCCCCTCCGGGGGACCAAAGAAATACTTATTTTTTAGATAAAATATTTCATGTTTCGGTTATTTACAATTTTGAGAAATTTTCATTTATATGTTATATTCTTTAGTCTCTTCTCTATTCAATGATGCCAAAAGGTCTCACACATGTTGTACTGTTTGCTGTCGGAACGGTTTTTGTGGGAGACCGCGATGTTTTCAGAAATTGATATTAAATAATAATTAAAAATAAATTGTTGGCATTGGGGGAGGGGACTTTATTGTATTTACGAATAGATCACAGTGACCTTCATCTTTAGTAAAAATTTCAACCTTTTTGAAGCAAAGTAGGCATTTAAAAAAATTAAAAACGAGAATTTTTGAATAAAATCATGACATCCATGGAAATTATGAATTCAGAATATTAACCAATTATTGGGGGATTGGGGGGGGACTTTTTGGTATTTGCGATTAGACATCTTCGATATAAATTTCAACCTTTTCGAAGAAACGTAGATATTTAAAAAAAATAAAAATCTAAATTTTTGATTGAAATCAAGTTTATAATAAACCAAAAATATTAACTGAAAATGCGAGGGGGCTGGGAGAACTTTATAGTAGCTGCGGATAGAACTCATTGGTCTCTATCTTTAGTAAAAATTTCAACCCTGTCGGAAAAATATAGGTTAAGGAATAACCTTAAAATCTCATTTTAAAAGGAGAAACCTGCTCAAAAATCAATGATCAATTTTAAACTTTTTATATCTCATTTATTTATAACTTTGAGAGATTGAAATTTATACGATAAATACTTTAGTCCTTCCTCTATCCATCGACAACAAAAACATTCATTCAAGTTATACCGTTTGTCGTCGTCGAACGGTTTCTATGATAGATTGCAAATGTTTATAAAATAATTTATTACAATTAAATGGAGAAGGCTGCAGGGAACTTTATGGTGTCTGTGGATAGACTTCATTGACCACCATCTTCGATAAAAACGTAAGTATTTTGAAAAATAAAAAATCTAAATTTTTGAGGAAAGTCATGACAAACATGAAAATAATAATCAAAAATATTAACTAAAAAATGAGGGGCCGGGGGGGGGGGGGGTTATAGTATCTACGAATAGGCCTCATTGACCTCCGTCTTTATTAAAAATTTCAACTTTCTCGAAGTAACGTAAGTATTTTAAAACACTAGAAACGTAAATATTTTGGGAACAATCTTTCAAATTCATGAGTAGACTGTGGTATTTATTTGTGTGCTTTATTTTGATTGGTTCAGCGATTATATGTGCAATTTTCTCAAGCTTTAATCCCATTGGTCTATGCGTTTGACAATAAATAGTAAGCTCTGCATGTCGGAGACTCAGAGTAACATCGTCAATGACAACGATATCGAAACGTGAAATATTTCCAAATAATTTTAAGATTTTCAACTAGGTTCTGAGGGTTTTAGAGTGCGCTGAAGACGATGCATTTATTTAAAATTGTGTCTGACGTTTTGTTTTATTAAGAAACCATCATCAGATGTTCAGGTTACAAAACTAAAAGTCCTTAAAAATTGCCTTTTTCAGGGGTACATTAAATCATGAACTAGAACTTGACATGGACTTTATCTCGGTCATTTGTAAATATGTGTTTTGAACCTTGTTTAGAAGGTTTAATATTGCCAGACACATGCAATATAATGCTAATGCGATAAACATTCTTTACGGCCGCTTTGGTTAATTCGTGTTGTAAAAGGTTAACTCGGAAAATCTTTAATTTGGTGTGTCGCTGTTAATGTTTATACTATTGAACTCTGTGTCCGGATATAATATTAGCGCAATGGCTAAGGACGATATTCTCAATTTATTTTTTGATTCTATCTCTGTATGTGGTTGCAACTTACCTTTTCTATGACTGAAAGCTGTAAAACTTTTAGTTAATTAAGTTATGAGAGGTTTAAGTATGTGAAATATACATAAATATATTAAAAATATTTTCTAGTATTCTGCTAAAGGATGGTAGCGGATTTTTGTTTAAAAAAAACATGCCAACATTATCATGTGGCGCGGGTACGGCCAACAGCAAGACGAAATCAATTTCTATAGAGAACAATTGATGCTTTATGTGCCGTGGAGAAACGAGCAAACTGAAATAGAGAACGTTGCTTACAATGAAGATATAAGAAACAATCTTGAAAAATTCACAAAATTAGATCCCAACGTTTTAGACGAAGCTCTAATTCAAGCCCATCAATATTTAGATAACGTTATCGCAACGGCATTGGAAGCAGATTTACATCCGGAACACATGGTTTTCGGCTTAGACAGACCTGACTTTGATCCATTTGAATTCATGAACGATCCGGCCATCGAAAAAACGGAGAAACAGACATTTCCAACTCCGCACCAAATTCCACACAACGAGTTTAATGAGATAATTGCTACATTAAATGAGAAGCAATATGAATATCTCAATCATGTTTAAAAGGAAACTATTGATAATAATAAAATGTATAATATCGTTTGCGGAGGAGCTGGTGTGGGAAAATGTCGTCTCATAAAAGCCATCCATCAAGCACTTCTGAGATACTTCAACTCCCAACCAGGCAATGATCCAAATACAATAAAAGTTTTGCTTACTGCACCGACTGGCAAAGCCGCGTTTTTAATTGGAGGTTTGACACTACACTCTTCCTTTGTTTTACCAGTAAATCAGTCAGTCATTGACATAATACCTTTAAACGCAGACACTTTAAACAGTATTCACACTACACTCATCAACCTAAAGTTGATCATGGTGGACGTAGACTACGTACTGAAGAAGCTTGCCACTCGTGCTAGCGAAACGTTAGGAAGTAATTCCAATCGACGACGGCCTTTAAACCCGAATGAAGATAATAGCTTATCAACGGGCCGCGAAAGCCTTAACCAATTTATTTGGTAATTGTCTTAAAAACATGTGACACACCAAAAATATCACAAACATGGAGGAAGTGGAAAAAAAACACTCTTTTGTAATAAATGAAGTGGACTTCTCAACAACAAGTGAAAAGTGGCCTCAACTAGCTGCGTGACAAAGAAGGTTTTGTAAGTTGTTAAAAATAATATAAAATTCTACACTAATAAAAACCAATGCTTCTACACACTATCTACCAACCAAAAATCAAAAATTAATAAGCTTTTATAGTTTATAAAACAATTAAATACATTCAACAAACAGAAAATAAGATCATTTGATGAAAGAACACAGTTTTGCTATTTTATACAACTATAAACAAATTTTATTTACTTTCTTTATTTACTGTTGAATTTCATTTGATAGGTCGTTGGAATGCCTAATTGATGATGCGTTAATTGAAAAATTTATTCCATCAATTAAATTCTAAATTTTTGTAATTAAAAATTGCCATAACTAAATCGCTATGATTAAATTTTCAAAAGAATTAAAACAATTCCATAACAACTAAATTCCCTAAAAAAAAATATTTATCATTTAACCAAAAAAAAAGAAGTTGCTTTAATTACGTTTTTAAACAAAACTATTATTTCATTACACAAAGTGGCTAACTTTTCTATTATCATTCGTCATTTCAGGCATTATCAGCGGTTTAATTTTTCCCTAATTTAGCAAATCAATCAATCAAACTTGTAGTTTATATTATAAAATTATCATTCTAATAATAAACAATATAATTATAAAATTATCACTAGAGGCACAAAACAAAAAAAAAATTATTTGTTACTTGTTTGAATAACATAATAAACTGAACAATAAATAATAACTTTGAAAACAACTTACCAATTTTTTTCTTTTACTTTTAACTAATTACTAACCTCTAAAAGGTTAGTCTATAACAAGCTTTTTTAAAAAAAAAAAAGTCCATAAGATACTTTTATTTCAAAAACAAACATTTAAAAATTTAAAATTAAAAGTACTAACCAAAATGTTGAATAGTTGAAACATTTATCAATTTACGATTTATATTTATATAACATGTTTTAAAATGAATAAGAAACAAAAATTTAAATGATAATAAAATAACAAATTTGGTAAAAAATCAAGTATTTTTTTTATTGAGGTATTACTAGTCATTTCATTTAATATCACTACTTCTTTACAGATATTTTTTAATTATATTTTTTATTGTATTTTATGTACGTAACTGCAAAATATATTATTTATCACTATCAAATCTTTAACAATCATTACACACTTTTTAAATTATTTTGTAATTAATCAGTTATATTATCAAATGGTTTTTAAAATATTATTGTTTTTTTTTTAGTATTAATCAAAAAAGATTTTAGTAGAAACTAATGCGCTTAAATCAATTCACACATTGAACCAAAATCAATGTTGATGTTTATGCTACGATGCCGAAGAAATAAGACAGCTATATTATAATAATTTACTCATTTAACTTAATCTTCAGAGAATGTCCGAGTTTTAGTACTGACTTTTCTTAAATATTTTGTATAATTTCTTTAATAACATTCGATAATGCAAATATATTTACTGTAATATAGTAATTAGTAATACATAAAACAAAATAGTATACAACTACATTCCAAATAAAAATGCATTATTTCAAAAATTTTTAATATTTTTATTTTGAAAAAAAAACACAAAATAATAATTAACCTTATAGTAGTCCAATACCTATTGATTAAATCAAATGAAAAATTTACTTTTTTTAAAATACTATATTTTTGTTTGGAATGTGCAATATTTAATTTTTAAACATTTATATATTTTTGATTGTATACATTTAATTTGCAATATAACAGAAATAACATTTTGTTGACCTTAATAAACTAGTAAAAAATTGTTAATAAAGCTCTTTAATATTAAATTAATGTGTAAATTCAACAAATATGTTTTTAAACTGTTTAGGACTAAATATGTTATAATTATATAGTAAATGCAAATTGTATATAAAACAATAACAATAATTAAATATTTATTAATATTATTAAATGTAATATTCTCTTAGTAACCCACAAAAATATGATGAAAAGTCTAATATAACATAAATTAAATAGGAATGGGAAAGGTGGAAGAAGAGGTGGACGAGGAAGTGAAAGAGGACCCAGAGGAAAAAATTACAATTGTATTAAATATTAGAAATTAATCAACAAGCAATAATTAATTCATTCCTTTTCACAAAATTATTTCACATCTACGAAATAATTTTAACAAACTAATATAGTAAAAAAAAAGCAATTTAATAAAACGGAAATTAAAAAGATATTCCAAATACCAAAAACAATTGACTTATTTTAATAATACTTTACAACTTTTAATTAAAATTAACGATACATTGTCAGAAACACTTAAAACAAATTTACCAATAAATTTTTATTAATTCACAATCTTCATTATAAACAAATTATTTTATTAAATAACAAGACATTGGCTTTTATGTTAATTGTTCTTGTCTGGTTTTGAAATCAACAAGCAATATAACTGTCAATTAATATCATACAATAAAGTGAATTTGAGCCCCAACAAAAAGAATATAATAAATAAAGAAACATTAACAACAATGAATTTCTACTAATTTACGTGCACCAAAAAAAAATCGAATTGAATATTCGCTAATGAACCTTCCCTATCACATTCATATCCCTTAAACTAAATAGCCTTATCCTGCTATCCCGAATTTCCCTTACATTCGTCTTTCTTTTATCCTCGCCTTCCACATAAAATTTTTCGAAAGAATTGTTATAAAAGCGAAGTCTAACAACAAACGAGCTCCACAAGTAATATTACTATAACCTAAATAATAAAATAAACACAAAAAGAAATTAACACACAACAAATGCCATTACAACACTATCTTACCAAAGAGCTAAACACAATTTATACTTAAAAGGGACGAATGTACTATAAATTAAGTACTGACTCTAAAATATAAATATTGTAAAATTTTTCCATAAAACGAAACTAAAACATGCAAATTACCTTCGCCCAACTTGCTAATAAAGTTTAAATTCCACCAAAGTCCCTGAGCCAATACAATACTGAAAACTAAAAGGTAACTTAAAGGCTACTCATTATCCGATTTCTAAAGTACAGCTGTGATTTTAACAAATATAACAGCACATTCCAATTCCGGAAGTTTCAGTTAAAAGCTTTTAAAATAAAACGCAAAAGAATACAAACATGATTCATATAACTTTCAACCTAAATTGTCAATCCATAGATGTAATTAATGTTCTTCTTCCAATTCGGATCGATCCAATTTCATAGATTATTAATAATATACTTGAAAATATAACAAACCTTAGACATTTCTTTTTCATAATTCGAAATAAAACTTTTCGAAATTATTTTCATTTTTTTTTAATTTACTTTAAATAACACATTTAAAAAATAATGTTTTCCAATTTATTGCACCTCCCCAAAAACAAAACCATTTTCTTTAGAATTATTCTTGCAACCTCCCGAATACTTTTTCACCTAATTCAAAATAAATTGCTACAAATAACATTGATATAAAATCCTTCTTAATCTTATTTCTAAAAGGTCATGTCTTCTAAAAAAATACCACCCAATTGCATATGGTCCATGAATAAATTTATTAAACAGAGAAGAGAAAATGGTTAATAAAACTTTCACTGGCGGCAGCTTATTTGATTTAAATTCTAAAAGTTGGTCATGATATCAAAGCACTCTTCGAAACCGAAATTGTCTACATTTATAAAAATCTTGTCAAAGACGTAAGAATTTTTTTATTGTTTATGAAACATTTCCTTAGAAATTATTACAAATTTGTGAAATTGAATATACCTAATAACATTGAGCATTTACGACTACTTATACCATCATAATTTACTTCGGTATTTAAAAATGTTTTTTATAATAGCTAGTTTTTACTTTTAATAATCAATAATTGACAAATTCTGCCTGAACAAATCTAATACACAAATTTTTGTAATATGTTATTCATAAAATTTGTTATTAAAATATTGAGACAATAGAATTTTGAATATTAACATATTAATATCGCTATCTACAGATTTACACAATCCAAAAACAATGACAACCCCGACCATTCAAACTGAAGATAATTTAAATGGTATGTATATATTATTTTATTATAAAAATACCATATTTACATTTCTTATTTTTCTTAAACACTTGGTTAAATTACTCAAAAGAAAATTGCTAAAGCATAACAATTTTAATAAAAATATCTTATCAACAAAAAAATAATTCAACAAAATGGTTTTAAAAAACGTCAACTTAATTCATTTCAAAAATATTGAAAAATAATAACCTCATGATTAAACAATAAGTAAATATCATATTAATTGAAAATTTTTTTGATTTAATTAGTAGTAAAATCAAAAAATTGCAAAAATTAAAAGAGTTTATTAATAACAAAATATACATACAATGACAATTACATTTAATAACTACTAATAAAATTCTTCCCATTACTTTTCGAGATAAATAAGAGATATGGCAAGAAACTTTCTACTTCTGGATAACAATTTTTTATGCGAAATAAGTCCAGATATAATGACAACATTCTATATACTATATATACTGTTTTTTATTTAACGTCTAGATCAAATTGAAGATTTAAAAAAAATTATCCAACAACAAGTAAAAATTGAACAATTAAAAAAAAAGAAAACGAAAAAGTAGAGGGAGGAATTTGGTATAAGAGAGGGGAAAGAGGACAACGAAGTGGTGGTCGGAATGGAAGAGGAGGGGGAAGAGGTGGAACAAGAGCCGGAAGAGGTGGAAGAAGAGCCGGAAGGGGTGGAAGAGGAATGGGAAGAAATTATTATTTAAAAAAATTGCAATTGAATATATTAAATAATATAATAAATAGTAAAAATATTACATGGACTCTTTTATTTATATTACATTTTTACATCATTAGAAATTAATGCATAATTAAACAATAAGTAATAATTAATTTATTATATTTCAGAAAATAATTTTATATCTATGAAATCATCTTAATAAAATAAAGTAAAAAAAAAATAGTTTCATAAATCTGAAATTAAAAATATACTGCAAGTGCCAAAAAAAAATTAACTTTTCTTAACAATTATTTACAATTTTTAATTAAAATTAACGGTACATTATCAGAAACACATTGCATTTTATCTTAATCGATCTTTTCAGGTTTTGAAATCAACAAGTAGTTAGTACAACTGTCAATTTATCTGATATAACATAGCATATCAATATAAATTCGTTTTTATCCAGTCATGACGGTTCCATGCTTGAACTTCTACTTTTCCAATTCCTTGTACTTCCAGCAAAGAACCGTTCCCAATTTTTACATGTCTTCTTTCTTGGAGTTCTCGCAGTTCTATAAAATTGTCCTTATCAAAACGCATATGTTCAGTGGCTCCGCTATCTGGCCACCAGTCACATCCACAATTTGATTCTGCAATCAAAGCTGATAAACAGGATACTCCTACTAACGCTTGTGTAACGTTTGCTTTTGCATTTTTTTCATCGCTTTCTGGATTACCACCTTCTTCCTTTTTCTTCTTATTTTTGTTAAATCAACAGTCTTTAATTAAGCGTCCCTCCTTTCTGCAGCAGTGACATATTTTCTTGGTCTTCTCTGGACAATTCTTCTTTATATGGCCCTTTTTATTGCACTGAAAACATACTACATCTTTACGTTGTTGTCGAAACTTGTTTGACTTAAATGTTCTTGTGACTAAAGTCAACTTTTTTCAGATCTCGGTAACGGTTGGTCCTAGGGGACCGCCGTTGGTACAGATCGACTCAGGGTCGAAAAAAAAAACGTTTTTTTTTTGTCCGTTTCTCCGTTCTCAGTATTAGTCCGGTAGAAATAGACATTCAAAACAGGGCTAGGCTTACAATAATTCCCAAGAAGCTGAAAATTGGTACAGGCCTTAATTTCATCATTATAAATAATATGTCAAAAGTCCCCATTGATCCCATGTGCGCGTATTAAGTTATTCAAGATCAAACGTCAAAAAAATCGTTTTTTTGCGTTTTTTTCTCCAACGGTAAATATTATCGCCAAAATAGGTGAAATGAAACTTATAGATCATTAAATTCTCTACAAAAAATGTTTTTATATTTTCTTTCGTATGAATCGCCGTTTCTGAGATATCGTGGTTTCAAAAGTTGAACATACTGAAATATACGTCTACATCGTCTATATGCATCATTAGATGTTTAATATATCATAGTATCAGTAAAATATTAGTATGTGTAACTTACACATACAAATTATACGAATCAAGAATGTAAAATATTAAAAGAAACTCAGTCCCCAATTTCATTCGTTCGTATAACCTTGAGAAACATCTGTTTGTTATTTTTTTGTTCGATTGACGATGGTTGTGCACCTGCCTTTTAAAAATGTATATGAAGTTGGTCGTGTTCATTTATACCAGGTTTCAGTGTTGAATGTAACCTTGCAGCGTGTATACGTGTTTATTGCTGTTATTTTTTATTACAGTTTGTGCTGTTCGATAATTTTAAAAAATGTCGAATTTTTGTTTTATCTGTAGTAAAGCCTTGACTGAAAGTGAAACTGTTGCTGTTGATCGTGAAAGACTTTAATTGATTCAAGTGCTGCAAGAAATGATGGATTTCTCGAGTACTTGAAAGACAATAAATGTGTGACAATCCACAAGCATTGTCGTAAAAGTTATACTCGAAAGAGTACAATTGCTGAAGTTAAAAGGCACCACGAAACGGAAGAACCAAGTACATCTAAAGTTAGTCCACCTCGTACTCAAATGCGGGTAAGTGAGTCTGTTTTAAAAAAAATTGTTTGTTTTGCGGTAATGATGCGACTGAAGATGCTGAAGTAAGAAAACTAAAACATTTGCGGCGTAAAATTTGCGTAGTAGCTACGCTTGAATGTAAAGAATCAATTTTAAAGATAGCTCGAAATCGTTCTGATGATGTAGAAAAAAGTGTTGTTGCACGCATCGACTATGAATTTGATTTAGTTGCTGCTGAGGCTAGGTAGCATAACAATTGTTATACTTCCTTCTTGAAACCCAACACTGGATGAAAAATTGGCCGTCCTCAAGATGAATCTACAAATTCTGCGATGGATAAAATGTATACATACATCGAAAATAGTGATGATTGCCAGTTTTCGTTAGACGAAGTAAAAAATATTTGTGGAAATCCAAGTATAGATAGCAGAACTATTAAGACCCGATTAAAGATAAAGTATGGTAATAAAATTATTATCACCGAAAAGCCAGGAAAATTAACGATTATTTGTTTTATTGATAATCAGCATGATATTCTCAACAAAGCTTGGTATGAGAATAAAAAAAAATGACAGAGACGAACGGTTCAGAATATTGAAAACTGCGGCAGCAATCATTCGAGAGGATATCCAGTCTTTAGTATTTGATAATAATGAATATCCCCCGCCTAATCGAATGTTTGAAGAGATTGGAAATGATATTCCAGAATCATTAAACTATTTTTTGGAGCAAATAATTTTAAAAAATAAGCGATTTGAATTAGAACATTTAAAATTAGTATGTACAAACATCAGCCACAGTATTATGACCGCTGTTCGGCCTAGGTCTTTTAAATCAAATTTGCAGTTGGGTCTCTCCGTTTTTTTTTTATCGTCGTTTTGGATCAAAACGTCTCATTCAAATTTTGTCGTCTTTCGGTTTATGTGCGTCCTATGACGAGACTATGCTGTATGAAGCAGGAGCAGTTTTTCATCAGCCGCCTCATATTTTACCACCAGAAACTGGCACATTTATTCAATTTGTAGGAGACAATTTAGACATCAATGTGCATACTTTAGATGGCCACAATACCCTTCACATAATGGGAATCATTCAAATTGTTACTCCAAAAAGCTCAGTCATATTGGAAGAGCCAATATCACGAATAAATGAAGTTCGTTCAGCAAAAGATTTTGCAAAAAAAGCTCATGTGCCTATCAAAACAATGGTGTTGTAGGTTATAGTAAAATGAATGTGCAGAATCTTGCTTATGAAAATGAAGCAGCCGTATTGTCAATTATAAAAATTGATATGATATGGTTTTATGGGAAATGGAAAAATTTATCGTTAACTGGTTGGAATGGTTGTATTGAACTTTTAACAAGTAATATTATAAATTTTTCTACCTCCAAAATTTCATTTTTACCATTTATTCATCAACCAGCAAGTAACTACAGCAATGTGTACACAACTTTACTGTGTGCCTTGGAGAACGCAAAACGTTATGGCCACGATGTATGCGTCATTACTTTTGATCAGCCTCTGTATGCAAAAGTCCGACAAATCGTATCTGCAGCACCTGAAGGATCTGAATTATCGAAAATCATAGTGAGACTTGGAGGATTTCATTTGCTCATGTCGTTTTTGGGAGCTGTTGGTTATATTATGCAGGGAAGTGGCATAAAAGAGGTGCTTTCTTTAATTTACGCAACCTAATTCATTAGACAAAATGTTGAATGGTCACGCGTACGCGAGAGCTGTCAGAGCTCATACATTACTTCACCTGACATTGGCAACGATAATTTTAAACGAACTTAATATTGACAATGAAATGGATGAAAATCTTAATATTACTGTTGAAAATATTTTAAATAACACCATTACATACAATGACATTGAAAATGGAGATGAAATAGCGGAAGAATTACTTTATCAGTTCAATCAAAAGCTTAAGGAATATGAAGAACGAGGACCGACAGGAAAATTATGGATACAATATTTCTGTATGGTATCGATTGCAAAGGAGTTTATAAGAGCTGAACGTATGGGCGATTGGCAAGCACATTTAAGTAGTGTTAAAGAAATGCTTCCTTATTTTCACGCATCAGGGCATTTCCCATATGCTAAGTTAGCGCACTTATATCTGCAAGATATGCTACAATTGGAAAACTTAATGGATCCTAGCATTTATCAGAAATTCACAGACGGATTCTTCACTGAGCGACGTTCTGATAAACTAAATTGTGGAACTTCAACAGATATGGTGATTGAGCAGTCCATGATGAAATCAATGAAGACGGATGGGGGTATTTCTCGGGGAAGAAGTACGAAAGAAAGTGTCATAAGTAAATGGATTTATGGAATGCATGCGATGAACACTGTATGTGAAGGATTGGAAGATCTTGCGAATGTTAAAATGGATACAACAGATCAGCATGTAGATGCAAGTGATTCACGAGTCAAAAAAGATGCTCAAGATGTTAAAAAACTTTCGGAGTGGTTTTTATGACATGATCCTTTCCCTGGAGTTAACAAAATCATATCAATTGCCAGTGGAGTTGTTGGTGATAGTAAAATAAATTGTCATAAAGCTCGGGAACTTGGAATTGTTTCTATGTCAAAAATAACTGGACAAACATTTAATGACATTAAATTAAAACGCGCTGATAAAGTACTTCCTCTTTTAACCATGAGCAGCACCATAAAAGTACATAATGAGAAGGTACCTGTTGATCCTGTATTATTATTTCAACGCATGAGTATTACTACGACATTCGAGGATGAAATTGAGAAATTTTTTGAGTATGAGTTAGCCCCTTACCCATTATCACTTTTTGATGCTGTTGGAATGCGTAAAACACAAAAGTCATCCATTTATGATTGGTTTCAACCCGTGGAAATTTAAATCGATAATACAACTGCTACTTACATTATCGATGGAGGATATCTACATCGCGTTGTATGGGATCAAGAAGTAAGATAAAATATGTACATAGACATTTTGGTCATAGAGTAGTTGTAGTATTTGATGGTTATGCTGATTATAAGAAAAATATTAAAGCTGCAGAACAACATCGTCGTACTACAAAAACATCTTCTTCTGATGTTTTCAATAAATTTATGACAGTTCCGGCAAGCCAACAAATATTTCTTGCTAATACTTATAACAAGTCTCGCTTTATTTCAATATTATGTGAAACATTTAAAACGGCAAACATTTCAGTGAAACAGGCTGATAATGACGCTGATGTACTCATAATTGAAGCAACAATAGAACAATTTACTTCAACAAATACAACTATTGTTGTTGGTGAAGATGTTGATTTGTTGGTGTTGCTAACTGCATGCACTCCACTTGATAAAATTATTTATTTTTTGAAGCCTGGGAAGGCTCAACAACAGACAAAAATATATTCATCAAATAGTTTGTCAGCCTATCCAAAATGTCAACGCCATATATTATTTTTACATGCAATAACCGGATTTTTTAAAAGGGGCAAAATCACAGCATTCAAATTATTTGAAAAACGTAATGATTTAACTCAATGTGCCGAAGTATTCCAAGAAATTAGCTCTTCTCCCCAAGTCCTCGTCACAAACGGGATTCGCTTTCTTCTTGTCATATATGGAGCTCCAAAAAAAATTTATTGCATAGATAAGTATAGATATTTGAGCTTTGTTAAAAATAATCGTAAAAATAAAAGAGTCGAACAATCTTGTCTTCCTCCAACATCTGCATCTGCTTACCAACACTTATATCGTGTATTTTACCAAGTTCAAGTGTGGCAAGGAAATCAGTTGGATCCAGAAGACTGGGGATGGAAATTAATTGATAATATTTTAGAGTCAATTCAAACATTACTCCCTCCCGCTCCAGAGAAACTCCTTAACACCGTTTTTTGCAATTGCAAAAAAGTTTGTACTGCAAGTTGTGGTTGTAAAAAAGTTGGATTGTTTTGCTCCGTAGCATGTACCAACTGTCAAGGCCAAACTTGCTCAAATGTTTTAAGTACAACAGAAGAAGATTTATCCGATACGTATGACGAGACAACGGATATATCTGCCTTTGATCAACCCACCGACATCGAGGAAGAAGAAGGCGAAGATACATTACCGTTGAATTTGAGATTCCAGATTATCAATCAGACTGAAGTTTTTATTAAGTCGACAAAATTTGAGTTTTTTTTATTGTTATCAACGGTGTTATTTTTTAATGAAACCCTTTTAGTCATCTCTCTTCTACAATCATTTATTTGGACGACTATTGTGAGCCCATTAAACAATCAAATCATAGGATGACTAAAAAGGGCTAGTTGTCTAATTTTTATCTAATAAAAATGGCTCACAATAGATCGTGGAATATTCCTACCGGGGAAACCACGTTAAAAAAAAACACCAAGCACACTACCCCACGGGTGGTGCGGAAATGTGTGCATATTCTATATACAATTTTTTCAACTTTTGAAACCGCGATATCTCGGAAACGGCGATTCATACGAAAAAAAAAATATATATATATATATATATATATATATATATATATATATATATATATATATATATATATATATATATATATATATATATATTTCGAAGTGTTTTCGGAGCGCGAGCATTGAAGATGCCAAGTGAGATTTTGGCGAAACGTCTGCAGGATTCCAGTCGGATGCAAGATTTGCAGGATTCCAGTCGGAGTTCAACGAGCGAACGGATGATATCCCGGAATATAGTGTCATCATATATATATATATATATATATATATATATATATATATATATATATATATATATATATATATATATATATATATATATATATATATATATATATATATATATATATATATATATATATATATATACATTTTTTCTAGAGAATGTAATGATCTATAAGTTTTATTTTACCTATTTTGGCGATAATATTTACCGTTGAAGAAAAAAACGCAAAAAAACGATTTTTTTGACTTTGACCTTGAATAACTTAATACGCGCACATGGGATCGATGGGGACTTTTGACATATTATTTATAATGATGAAATTAAGGCCTGTAGCAATTTTCAGCTTCTTGGGAATTATTGCAATTTGAAATTTTCCACGAGGGTAGAGACCGGGCCCCTAACGGAACCTATTGAAATTGAGAGGGATCGGTGATTCAAAAACCACGTTTTTTGAAAAGTAAAAAATGACTATATCTCGAAAACGTTTTCGCGGATCGAAACAATTCACGAGCGAGAAGATGCAGAATGTGGATACCCATAAATCCTTATTCTTAATAATTTTTCCCAAATATACAGGGTGTGCCGGTATTTCCTCGAGTTACCCTCGCAAAGATAATTGAATGTAAGTTAAACACTGTTACTCAGTCAGACTTTTTCGAGATATATCGCGTTTTATTGAAAAATGCAACAGGTGCTCCAAATTTGCAGCTATTGACTTCAAATTTGGCAGGGTGGTAAAAGTTTACCCCCGCACCCAAATACTTGAAGCTAGACGCAATCGCAATATTTTTTAAAAATTTTTGAAAATTTTTGTGTCGTCTTTTTGGGCTGCATAAAAAAGTTCATTTCGCGAAAACGCTTTACCCGATCGACAAAATTCTTGAACCAAAAGACGCAGAAGATCCGGGTCTATAACTTTTATTTCAGCCATTAAAAAAAATGAAAATGGAAATTTTTGAGGAGTATCATGATATCCATGAAAATTATAAATTGAGAATATTAGCTAATGATAGGGGGGGTTGGAGGCAAACTTTATGATATTTACGAATAGATCTCATTGACCTCTAACTTCGGTAAAAATTTCGATCTTCTCGGAGAAACGTATATATTTTAAAAAATTAAAAATCTAAAATTTTTGAAGAAAAACATGATAAATATGAAAATAATAAATTGAAAATATTAACCGAAAATGGAGGGTTGGCGGCGACATTATAGTATCCGCGGATGGACCTCATTGATGTGCATCTTCCATAAAAATTTCAACTTTCTCGGATCAATATGAACTGAGAAATAACCTTGAAATCTCATTTTAAATGGAAAAATCGGCTTAAAAATCAATGATCGATGTTTAACGTTTTATATTTAATTTAATTATAATTTTAAAAAATCAAAATTTATGCGTTAAATACTTTGGTCCTTCCTCAATCCAATGATACCAAAAAGATTCCCACAGGTTCTACCGTTTGCCGTCGGGTTTATGTGTGAGACTGCAAATTTTTAAAAATAATTAATAATATTTAAATGGAGGGGTCTGGGTGAAATTTTATGGTATCTGTGAATAGATCTTATTGACCTCAATCTCCGATAAAAATTTCAACCTTCTTGGAGCAACGTATTTTAAAAAATAAAAAATCTAAATTTTTAAGGAAAATTATGACAAACATCAAAACAATAAATCGACAATATTAATTAGAAATGGGGGGGTTGGGAGAAATTTTGTAGTATTTACGAATAGACTTTATTAACCTTCATCTTGAAGAAAAATTTCAACCCCCTCGGAGCAATGTAAGTATTTAAAAAAAAATAGAAATGTAAATATTCTGAGAATAATGTTTCTAATTCAGTAGTAGGCTGCGAGATTTATTTGAATCTTTTATTTTGATTGGTTCGGCAAATATACATGCATTTTTCTTAGGCTTTAATCCTATTGGTCTATAAATAGCAAGCTCTGCATGTCGTCGGAGGCTAGAGTAGTGTTCAAAGTTTGAAAGTGAAAAGACGTGTTTCGCGAGCAGTGAATTGGTGGTTACGCCGAATAGTGAAAATTCTCTTGGCGAATTTTTTGTTTGGTGGCAGCGCCAAAAATATTAATACTCACACAAACGGTTCCAACGGCAATGGAAGTGCTTTTTAGCGCCGAAACTGTCAATAAAGAATTCGTTTGTCCCTTTTAGGACCTTAAAGATAAAAAATTAAACAAAAGTGCAGTGAGAAAAGGAGAGACGTTTCCACGGAGCTGGAACGTCTAAAGTGAAAACAGTGCGGTAATCAAAAACAAAGAAGAAAACAGAGAAGACAATACAAAAATGGATGACTCCTCGGACGGAGAAGTCCGAAAAAAGATTAGGACGAAGGAAAAAATGAAGCGATTAAAATCAAAGGCCGAGCAAGCGGAAGCTGACTTCCGGGAGCTCAAAAAGCAAAACCAAAGGATGATGGCGACCATCGAAGATTGGACAACTCCTAGACGAATTGGCGGCCAAACGAGCTGAAAAACGCGCTCTGATGGCCTCGATGCGCCAAGAAGCGCAAAAAGACCTTATGCCACCACCCCCACCACCCCGACCGTCCACCAGCAAGACACCTGCAAAGAAAATGACGACCACCATTAGTGACGATGCGTTCCCAGTCGTCGGAGATTGGGAAACTCAAAACGCAAGAAGAAAAGGACGCAATGAATCAGGAATGAGGAATTCGACCCCAAAAAAGGAGTTAGGACTTTCGTGTCCGGCGGAGACACCATGGACACCATGGATGAAAGAACACCTACCCAACCTCCACCAAAGTGGCCGCGTCACAACAACAGAGCGTTGACGCAACTTCTCGAGAAAAAGAAAGAGCCTGCAGTGCCTCCAGTGACATAAATGCCAAGCAAAATTGGACAGCTATCTCCGGCGCAATAAAAAATGCGAAAATAAGGTACAACAAGGCCAGGTCCGTGAAGGACGGCATCAAGGTGTACCCGGAGACCACTGAAGACTATAGGAACCTCATCAAGTTCCTGAACGCCCACAATGCGGAGTATTACACTTACGCATGAAAGAGGAGAAAAAGACCAAGATGGTAATAAAGGGCCCGTCGCAGAGATCGAGGAAGATCTGAAAGAACAAGGCATCGAAGATGCAAAAGTAGTACAACTACTTAAGAAAAAGAGGGGAGACAAAGGAGAGAAACTGGTCTCCGAGTTCTTCATTGTAACGAATTCCAATGAAGACATAAAAAAAGATCACAAATATTTGTTCCGTGAAGGTCACGCTCGAGGAGCCAAATAAAACCAACGAGGTACCTCAATGCCACAGGTGCCAAAAGTTTGGTCACGGCCAAAGCAGATGCACCTTCCACCACAGGTGCGTCAAGTGCGGCAAAGATCACGCCACCCAGGAATGCACCATTCCGTCTGCGCCCAAAACAGGGAACGTGAAGTGCGCGAACTGTGGTGGCCCCATGTAGTAAGCTACAGTGGTTGCCCCAGTGTCCCCAAGACCGACGCCCAAAAGAAGAGGGAAAACCAAAGAAGACAAGCTCCCCCACAAGGCAAGAACAACCACAACCACCCAGACAGGCTCCATCCCAACAACCGAGGCAAGTCACACATCAAATCCAACAGCAGGATATCACAACCATCCTGGCGTCGCTCCAAGCCATTCTACTGAGATTAGCCCCCAGTAAATGGCCATACAAATCAAACCCACGTCTTTGAGAGCGACAACGTGGAATATACGTGGCATACGGGCCTACAAAGTCGATATCGAAGAATTTCTGGCAGAATATGACGTAGACATACTAGGGCTAAAAGAGACACTCATAAGAAGCAGGACGAACATCAGATTCCACAACTACGTCATATACAGAAAAGACAGCCCAAACGGAAACGCCCGACCAAACGCAGGAATCGCGATACTAGTGAAGGAATCACTAGATCACGAATATTTAGGACTGGACGCTATCACCATCAGAGTGAACATGAGTGAAGGAACCATGCTCAAGATCACCACTGCATACAGGCAAAGTACTGTCAACATATGACAAGACATATGAAGGGAAGAGAATCCCAAATAATAATAGGAGACTTCAACAGTCACGCCAGAAGCTGGAACAGCAGGCAACACAACATAAACAATCGCCCTGATGTGATTGACATAGCCATAATCAAGAACCTGCGGATGCCCTACACCATAGCAACGATGAACGAAGGACAGTCAGATCACATGCCAGTGATGCTGACACTAGGAAACAACGATGAAATAACGGAAAGCAAGTACAAGGTAAGAAGGAAAGCGTTCAAGGAGAAATGCGCACAAAGGATTAGTCTGGCAAGAAGACTCGTAACAAGACAAGACCTGGACGAAGAGATCGCCACCCTGGAAGGCACGGTCCTACAGGCCTACGAGGACTCAACGACCACCGAAATACGGAAAAAAGATAAAAGAATAGGCGGACCACTCCCTCCACATATCGACAGAAAAATCAGAGATCGGAGAAGACTCAGAAGAATCTATTAGAGAAACAGAACTGAGCAAAACAGAACAGCCCTGAACCGAGCATCTAACCAACTCAAGGAGATGCTACGCCAGCACAGAAATAGACAATGGAAAAAAAACCGAAGAACTCACAACCGGAGACAACACTATGTGGAGAATGCAAAAGGTATTGCGGAATCCCAGGACCACGATTCCGCCAATACACGGAGAAAATGTTCTAGCATATACCAGCTTAGAAAAAGCGGAAGCATTCGCGGACTGCCTGGAGCGCGAATGCAGGACAAATACCGAAGAAAACGACGAAACCGAAGAAATAGAACCCAGAATTCCAGAGCAGCAAGGGAGGTTAGAGAACAGGATGACAGTGAGGAAGTCGGTGATCCAATAACCCCTAAAGAAATAGTTACGCATATAAAGAACTCCAAAACGAGAAAAGCTCCAGGACCGGACCAAGTGACCAATATAATGTTAAAGAACTTACCAAGAAAAGGTTTCGTGGCAGTCACCAATATAGACAACGCAATCCTCAGGCTGAGGTACTTCCCCGACGCCTGGAAGGAAGCCACGGTGACTATGATTCCCAAGTCAAAAAAGAACAGAACTTTTCCACAAAATTACAGGCCTATCAGTCTAGTAAGCAGCATGAGCAAGATCATCGAAAGAGCCATCCTCACAAGAACTAAGACCTTCACGGAGGCAATGCAAGTACTCCCTGAAGAACAGTTCCGGTTCAGGGTAGGACACTCCACCGAAATGCAACTTCTAAGACTCGTCGAACAAGCCGCAGAAGGCATCGAAAGACAACAAACAACAGGATTGGTATTACTAGACATAGAGAGAGCCTTCGACCGAGTCTGGAAACAAGGACTCGTGGGAAAGATGAAGACCATAGGATACCCCAACTGGATCTGCAAACTAACGGATTCCTATTTGAGGAATAGGAGGATCCAGGTGAAAGTAGGGCAAGAAAAATCGCAACCGAGGATCTAGGAAGCAGGAGTCCCACAAGGAACGGTGTTATCTCCCCATCTCTACACGATATTTACCCACGAGGTACCAAAGCTCCAAGGAACCGAACCTGGACTGTACGCAGATGATACAGCCTTATCATTCAGGTCACCAAATGTAGATTACGTAACGAGAAAAATGCAAAGAGCACTCGACGATTTAGAAAAATGGTGCACCAAATGGAAAATAAAAATAAACGCCAACAAAACGGAGGCGGTGCTGATCACGAAGAAAAGAACAAGGCCCCGCGAAACACTCAACCTCAACGGAGAGGACATCGAGTGGAAGGACTCCGTAAAATATCTCGGGGTGAAGATCGACAAAAAACTGACGTTTAAACAGCACATAGACGACAATATAGCCAAAACCAGGGCAGTGGCGACTCAACTATATCCTATCTTAGGGAGACACAGCGAGATGAACCTAAACAAGGTCACGCTGATAAAGGCGGTTATAAGACCGACACTGACCTATGCATCTACTGCATGGGGCTTTGCGGAAAAAATCTACATGGAAAGGCTCAGAGCTTGCGAAAGCAAGATCATCGGGTGGGCAGTAGGAGCTCCATACTACGTAAGAAACGAAAATATCAGAAGAGATCTGAAACTCAACACTCTGTTGGGAGTTAATTAAGGGTAAAGCGATAAAAGTATTCGAAAAAGCGGAGATGAACGAATCCAGAGGACTAAGAAGAACAGTGGATTAAGATCTTGAGGGAGCAATTCCAGCCAAAAGGCCTAGAACAGGAATGTCAAACTCGCGGCCCGCGCATGCGGCCCACTACGAACATTTTTGCGGCCCGGCCAATATATCCGCAAATAATAATAAATACGTGTGAGTAGCGCCCGACGATAGCCGAATGTAGCCAAACACATGGTCTCAGTTCTCTGAACATAGTTTTGTACGATATACATGAATTAGTGCAGGTAATAGGAATAATTTTGCTTTAATATTAATTATAACTTAATTCATAGTACTCTCATTTATTTATACAGTTATTCCGTTTCTCTGGTAAGTTAATGTTAACATTATTATTTTATTAAAATGTTTTTTTTATACATTTTATTAAAATGTATTATTTTTTCTTAACAACAGCGTATTTATTCCAGCCCATGGTATTCAGTATGTCTGAGTATTAATGAGAGAAGAAAAGTTGAAAGAACTCAAATTAGTACTGAAAAAGCAACAGTTGATGTTTAGTAAAGTATTGCAAGAAAGTGAAGCGGCGGTACATGCAAGTTACGTCGTTTCCGAGTTGATGGCTAAACACTCGAAGCCTTTTACTGACGGTGATTTCATCAAGGAATGCCTAATAAAAGCTGGAGAAATTGTTTGTCCTGGAAATACAGTTGCCGAAAGAATTACTGATTTACCCGCCAATTTAAGTGATCAGATTAAAGCAAAAGCATCTAATTTCGAAAGTTTCTCCATTGCCTGTGACGAGAGCACGGACATTAGTGGCAAAGCTCAATTAGCAGTGTTTCTTCGTTCTTGTGACAAGAAATTTAACATTTTTGAGGAATTACTGGAATTAATACCGATGCCTTGTACTACCACAGGACAAGATATATTTACTTATGTTTTTGAACTTCTGCAGAAATACGAGCTACCTTTGGCAACATTAAATTCTGTCGCTACAGATGGCGCTCCATCAATGACCGGGAAAAACAAGGGCTTCGTCGCATTACTAAGAAAAAAAAATTAGTGGAATTCACGGTTCAAACATTCATCATACGCATTGTATTATACATCAAGAAGTTCTATGCACGAAGGTAATAAACATGGAGAATGTTTTGTCATATATAAAAAAAGTTATAAATTTTATAAGATCTCGAGGCTTAAATCAGCGTCAATTCACTGCTTTCTTAAGCGACTTAGATAGTGAATATTCGGGTTTGTCCTACTATACCGAGGTACGTTGGTTATCTTGCTCCAAGATTCTCAAACAATTCTGGGATTTGAAAGAAGAAATATGTCAATTTTTCAAAATGAAAAATCAAGACGTAAGTAATTGCAAATTTAATAGCTGAATTTGAAATGAGGTTTAACGATTTTAGTTCCCTCGAAGACAAATTTTTGTTTTCTTCGATTTTCTCAATAAGTGTAGACTCAGTACCAAGCCATATGCAAATGGAGGTGATCGAGATTCAATGCGACTCAAATTTGAAAGAAAAATTCATTCAAGTGGGCGTGCCTGAATTTTACAAATATTTACCAGCCAGATTTGAAAATACTCGCATATGAAATTATTTCCATGTTTGGTAGTACTTATCGGTGCGAGCAGTTATTTTCAGTGATGAAAGGTAATAAGTCTCCTATTAGAAACCGTATCAATGATGCTCACCTTGGGTCAGTGTTGAAAGTTATCACTGCAAACACAATTTCTCCAGAAATAGGAAAGATAATAGCAGAGAAGAGACGTCAAGTATCAGGACGTAAAAATAAAATTTTTCTTTTTCGTTTAAAAAAAAGCAATATATATATATATATATATATATATATATATATATATATATATATATATATATATATATATATATATATATATATATATATATATATATATATATACATATATACATATATACATATATACATATATATATATATATATATATATATATATATATATATATATATATATATATATATATATATATATATATATATATATATATATATATATATATATATATATTCTCACGTATTGATTCACGGATGGAAAAATGTGATGACACATGGTGATGGTGCGCCTTTGGTATCCGTTTTGTTGAAGACAGGTACTAATTTTCTTCAGTTCTTTATCTCTGTTCCTCTCGTTTGTGAGCCTGAAGGACCGAGCAATTAATGTATTTGCCACTGCCTGTATCTGTGATGGGTGGTGATGAGATTTAGCGTTCAGGTATCTATTAGTGTGTGTTGGTTTTCTATAGACAGTGTGTTCCAAGTGTCCATCTTCGGTCCTTGTGATGTGCACATCTAAAAAGGGCAGACTGTTATCCTCTTCAAGTTCTATTGTAAATTGAATCCTTGGGTGAATGGAATTCAGATGATCTAGGAATTTCAAAAGCTCCTCCTTGCCAAAAGGCCATACAACAAATACGTCATCAACGTATCTTGTCCATAGTTTTGGCTTCAGATTTGCCTTCTCTATTGCTTTCTTTTCGAAGTAAATCATGAAGAGGTTGGCAATCACAGGTGAGAGAGATGATCCCATTGCTGCTCCATCTATTTGTCGGTAAATTTTCCCGTTGTGCATAAAGTAAGCGTTTTTCAGGCAATGTCTTGACAGATCCATTATGTATGGCGGAAGATCTTCGTTTTCTTCTATAAGCAAGAGTGCCTCTTCTACTGGAATACTCGGGTAGAGGGATTTGACATCGAAACTTGCCATAATGTCGTCCTTGTCCATCCTGAGAGAACCTAAAATCTGAGTGAAATGTTCTGAGTTTTTAACATAGGAATCTGCCTTTTCCACTATAGGCTGAAGTGCACTGGCCAGATGTTTTTCCAGCTTGCATAATGGTGAGTTAAAGGCGCTTACGATTGGACGCAGGGGAACC